>NW_022979433.1:0-117185 GCF_902652985.1 Pecten maximus
CAACACACAGTGAAACACTTGTCGGGACGCTGGGACAGTATATAATATTAGCACAATACCATCATATTCTATCCATGCTGCAACATGCATAGAACATACACATTTCAATCTGCAATATATCAACAATGTTGCCTAATTGTCCTATTTTCTTGTTTTTACCGTTTTATGTGTTAAATACACATTTAAATGAAATACCCGCATACTTGTTCAGATCATGTGACTGCTCTTTTCGTCGGTTATACTAGTTGGGTGACACCTGAAGGATGTCACAGAAAGAATGAAGCGTAGTGAGGGGCGATAACTCTGTTTCAGCAGTTTTCATAAAAAAATCGCTCAATATCTAAATTTCAACCAATGAGAAGACTGTGTTAAAGGTTGGGCCGCGGGGCCGAGTGGTTAAGGTGTCCCAACATTTTATCACTAGCTGTCCATCTCAGGGATGCGAGTTCGAAACCGACGTGGGGCAGTTACCTAGTACTGACCGTAGGTCAGTGGTTTTCCTCCGGGTACTCCAGCTTTCCTCCACCACCAAAACCAACACGTCCTTACAAATATTGTAAATGACCCTGGCTTTTAATAGGACGTTAAACAAAATTAAATAAAACTGTCTTATTGCCAAGGAAATGAAACCCATAAAGTTGAATTTGCTGTCCCATAATACCCCTATTTCATTGAAATCAGACAATATCTAAATTTGGACCAATCAGAGGCCAAGAAATGGCGACCATTTTGGTAAAATGTGAAAATGAGGTGACCAGAGGGACCGGTGTCCCATGATGTACCTACATATCAAATTTCATCAAAATTGGACAATATCTTATTTTGGACCAATCAGAGGCTGGGAAATAGCAGTCATTCTGTTTTTAAAAAAGTTAAAGTGAGGTTACAAGAGTAACCGGTGTCCAATGATGTACCTATATACTGTACCAAATTTCATTGCAATCAGACAATATCTAAATTTGGACAAATTTCCTCGAAAAAGATAGGATTAACTCTTTCAGATAGGAATATCCAAGATTTTATGGGAATTGGCTCGTCCCAATATTAATCTTGGAGAAAATTGTTAATAAATCACACTTGCACGAGGAAAATCCCATTTTTGTATGAATTCCCCAGTGGAACACAATGATACAAATGAGAGAAGGAAAATTGTTTGTTTGTTTGACATAGCCATTTCTTTAAATTGATATTTCGAGACTTTCCCCATAGTTTAAAGTCAGTATCAGTGTCTTTGTCAGTGGTCCGTGTCGAGCAAATTGGGAGATTACCAGGTATCTATTTTTTTTATTCGAAAATTTTGCAACTTCTTCAGTAGTGTTGGGAATCACTAATAAGTTCATGATCAATCATCATCATATCGATAATTGATCGATCATGAATAGAACTTTAGGGAAATATCTACAAAAGCATTAATATGAATTGTACATTATAATTACCCAGGTAATTTTATATCAAGAACAGGTGAGCAAGTTATCTCCCTTTTTCTATCACAGATGAAAATTAGGTAATTAGCAAGTTTTAAATTGTCTTATGTGAATTTGAACAATAATTCATGTAAAGGAAGCTTAACCATGCATAATAAAACATGTTTTTATTTTTAAATACCTTTTTTTAACCTTTTATCAGGTAGCAGTGTACACCAGTTTGCCAAGTTTCTGAAAATTAAGTGGCAATTATCTCTTACTCTTATATATATTTGCTTTGTTAGCTTTGTTTATCACCCTTTGAATAGCCAGCTGAGTCAGTTTGAGGCAGGGTCTCCTTGTAGAAGTTAGTGACTACCTCTGAACAACATGCAGGAGACCTGTCTGTCCACATGCCATCCAGGAAATGGTGCAATAATTTATGAAAATGAAGCTTACCAAGCAAAATAAATAATATTTTCTTTTCAAATAAATGATTTAAACTTCTTGTAAGGTAGCAGTGTAGACCAGCTTGTCCGGTTTCTGAAAAATAAGTAGCATCTTTAAGTCTGAGGCTGGGTCTCCTTGTAGTAGTTGGTGACTACCTGACTGAACAACATATAAGAGGCCCATTGCATGCCATCCAGAGCAATAAGGGTAAAATGGTTCTGCCCAAAGACACAACCACGACAGCACATACCGGCCTGATTGTCAGCTTCCCTTTTCTTCTGCAGGATAACTGTTCAAACTTTTCTATACTTCTTCTATATATATAATACTAATAAACTTTGTGTATTTGGTTTAACGTCCTATTAACAGCCAAGTTCATTTGAGGACGTGCCAGGTTTAGAGGTGGAGGAAAGCCGGAGTACCAGGAGAAACACTACCGGCCTACGATCAGTACCAGTTAACTTCCCCACGTAGGTTTCGAACTAGCAACCCAGAGGTGGAGGGCTAGTGATAAAGTGTCATGACATATCTTAACCACTCGGCCCCTCAATAATAAATAATTAATAAACTATCTTACAGTAAAAATTGTGGAAAATTTGTTTCTTAATGTCTAAATGGCTTGAAATTGAGAGAATAGTTCTACTAAATGAAATGAAAACCATATTTCATACAAAGTCTCAAAAACATTTTAATGAAGTTTTTTTTTAAGTAGAACATAGAGGGTAATTACTTGCGGTCTAAGGCTTGCAATTACAGTAACTATTTAAAACTTTTTAATTCTTATTTGTCACAGTTGCTATTGTAAAAGATGTGATAATTAAAGAAAATGGTGTCATCCCAATATCAAAATATTTGATATTGAGAGACTAGTTCTACAATATGAAATTAAAATCAGATTTTATGTAAAGTTTCAAAATTCTGAATTTGTTTCTTCAGTAGAATATAGAGGGAAATTAAGTGCGGTCTTTGGCCAACAATTTAGAACACCCATCCTAATGTAAATATATGCATATGGTGGTGTTGGCCTAAAAAAAGAAACATATAAACTATTTACATGTACACTAGTCCCTGTGTTACAGTATTTTACCTGTGTGGAGATGACATTATGAAGAAGACTATTTTGTAGAATGGTTATAAATTAAAATCCTGGTCATTGTTTGAATTTGTCGAATAATTTTCTATAATACCTTTATATAATTAAAGTTTAGATTCAAAAGATTATACTAATTGCTACCTGTGTGCAGATGAAATTTGGGAGAAAAACTATTTTGTAAAATAGTGATAACAAAATATTGGTAATTCTTTAATTTTGACAAGTAGTTTTCTATAATACCTTTTGTAATAAGTTGAAACAGATTAAAAATTCAAAAGATAAAACAAAAATACAACATGGTCCCACACCCTAAATTAGTTAATTAAATTAATGTGATATAACAATTGACATAATTTTAGTAAAATTTAGTCAGAACAGGTTTCTCGCACATGGTTTTCTTTGGCACATGTACATGTAAGCAAAGAGTTGAAATATGTTGATATGGAATTGATAATAAAGCAACTTATAGATATTTGAAAATTGACTAATTCATGAAATTTCAAAGTCAACTATTTTGTAAAATTGTGATAGCTAAAACCTGGTAGCTCTTTGATTTTGTCAAATAATTTTCCATCTTATACTTTTTTTTGTAATAAGTTAAGAAATTAATTTAATTTTAAAAGATAAAAAAAAATGCATGACACCCAAAGCAACATAATTTTACTTAATGCAACATAATAATTGACAATATTTTAGCTTAAATTTGTCAGAACAGCTTTCTTGCATATTGTTTTCTTTGGTGCATAAAAAGTGAAGGGTTTAAATATATTTGAAAACTTATTTCATATATTTATTAATGCAAAAGATGATATAATTTGACACTGTCCTAAGAACCATCTCAATAAAGGGCAGGTCAGAGACTTTAATTTCAAAATTTAAAGCATTAGAATATAAATATTTCATTAGAAATTTGAAAAAAAAACCTTCTATTACTGAAAAAGAATTGTTCAATATACCAGAGACATATATACATGTCTCTGAATATACTGCTAGTGTGTACTGAAGTACGTGTACAGAGTAGTTCCTTGAAAGTTCGTGTCATCGTAAGCTAATATGTATGAGATATGATTCTCGAAACGTCGTTGCTCCTCAACATAAACAAATATCAGCTGATCAAGACATCAAAGCATCAACTAACGACACAGTAATTTCATTAAACAAACAAACAATAAAAATTAAATATTACATATTTAAACGTCGCCTGTCTCTAAAACGTTAATGAACACGTAACATTTACACTAGGCCTACTGCCAGTACTGGAAGCCTACGACTCGGTAGGCTACGAGTTTAGATTTGTTATCGAAAAGAATTGAACGCTGGTCTGGGTTGACGATGAATACTGATCCTGGAAAGCAACAAATATGGTCATAGTAGAACAACTATAATCTCCAATGTCACTTTTAATATGACATAATATTAAAAAGTCCTGGTCCTGACGGGAAAATGTAATACAACTCACTTAGAATGCAGCTGAAGCCTGGGGTTAAACGAGTAAGCGGCGTGAAGTCCCCGGTGTTGTTCCATCCGGAACTCCTCGGAGAATCATTTCAGTGATAATACCCGATGAGTTCAGGATGGCGTTATCTATAGTTGTCCTTTATATATGCGGTCAAGCCGACCAAACCAAGTGTGTTAATAATTTCTATTAAATATAAACTTCATACGTCAATTTTAACGGACCTGTTGATGTTAATGCAGGCTTTAAAACACATCATCAAGATGACTCGCGCAAAACAAATATAAAACCAGTTGATTCGTAATGAATGTAATGCTGATAACTATGTATGCCGATCCGGTCCATCTGTTCTACCGCGCTAAACGGAAAGGAAACACCCGGTCTTGCGTCATCAAAACAGGCAGGAAAATACCCCAGTCGAATGGAAAAATACTGAGAAGGTCGAAAAAATAGGCCATTTTCAAAACAATCTTGTAACCGTTCTGCTAAAGATATCGAAAAACTAAACAGACTGTTTTCTTCAGGAAACATTTATCTCTTTGTATGTGCATTGTATATATCTCTGGATTTTTTTCTGAATTTTGAGGGCGATTTAAACAGAACCTCTTAGTCAAAGTGACGATTTTGGCATGTTTGACCCAAAATATCTCATAAATACGAATTTCCACAGGGATACCAGATACATCCAGACCTAGATCGAGCCGAGTTTTACAATGGTTCAACAGCCCATCAAAATTGTATGTGCCATTTTTTCCGCTCCCAAATCGCTACAATAGCCGGCAAAAATCGCGAATTAGCTCATACTATCATTACGTTCCGTAAGGAACGATAACTCTAATGAGTTATCGCCCCTCACTACACTTCATTCTTTATCAATCAATTATGGAAACATAGTACTCACTTTACGTAAACTATATATATATATATATATATATATACTCGTATTTTGGTAGTTAGGTGGACAGTAAGTAAACATAGGAGTTAGGTCGACATCAGAATTCCACCACTTTTTCAAAGTAAAATATGCATATTAATGAGAAAAATAATGTTCAGAGTTTTTTTCTTGGACGCATTTTTAATAATACTAATTTTTCTGACATTTATTCAAAAAAAGGAGTTAAGTCGACAGTTTTGTGTCGCCCTAAGTCAAATACATTATATACAAAATAGTATAACCGTAATTTGGTATTTACGGGTACATTTCCCTCGGGGCCCAATTTTGGGGTATCAAATTATTTTTTTTTTGTTTTTAAAGAAAAATCGTGTTTATTTTTTACATAAAACATTATTAGACATAAAAATCAAATATGATGTCGGCAGTTCTGTAAATGCTTGCACAATGTCATTTTAGAATGTTGAATAGCCACGTGCCATCCTATCATGAGCCCATCGTAAGTATGTCGTTAATTGAATATGTTGATATATTTTTATTAACAAATGGTGATTATCGATGGATGGAAAAGTCTGACATATAGTTTTGCTTTCATATTGATTCGTAAAGTGATTTTTTGTCTTACGACTTATAGCCTATACTCTATTCGATCAGCGACTACTTTTCACCGGAAGTAGTTTTGCGGAAGTACTAGTATCAGTCTTCGTTTGTCGCCTGTTGTTTAAGAGTGTTTACTGCAGATCGGGATCAACTGGCGTGAATAAGTTTGATCATTTAGGACACATACTTATCTAAGGTAAGTTCTTTAACGCCTCCAGCCACGGAGTATACATCCAGCTTTACATGAGTGTTCACGGACATAGGGGTTTTGTTTAAACATACTTACTGTAAAGTTTTACTCTAGTTACACCCAGGGGCATGTCTAGTTTTATATAAAGAATAGTCAGAAATACCAATATATATAGGTATTTCTGACAATTTTTTAACATAAAACTAGACATGCCCCATGTGACTAGCGTAGTTCTGGCTTTAGAGAAAGGGTACGTAAATTATCACACCTGGCATTTTGTTTGTTTTTGTTTGTTTGGTTTGTTTTTCGGCATAGCCGTATAATTTTCTTTTGTTCCCAGATATGACGCAACAGGTGGCGTACTTGTGAAACGGGGTGGGGATTTGGGCAGAGGCTAAATGACAACCACAGTGGTGCAGTTCCTTCTTTTCACGTTTTATTCACATATAGTCCCAGTAGCTATAGGACACCCTAAAACAGTAGAAACAAATACTATAAATTTACAGTAGATATAGACATCATAGATACATTTAACAATACAGTAATAAAACTTTACATATGACCACATACAGTTACCATGATAATAATACAATTACATTGACAATAATATGGATGATAGACAAAATGACCTTATAACTAATTTGACATGTCTTATATCAATAACACTTACTCAATCAATGTGACAGGGGTTGAACTTGAATCCCAATACCAATTCCATCCTTTTGTTACAAAGAACCTGGTGGTAGAGAATTGGTGTATCCCGAACTGAGTCCGAGCTTTTGACCCGAGCCCGAGCTTTGGATATTTTCATTTTTCTCCTTCATTACTGAATGGATTAAAATGATTTTTTCTACCAAGATTTGATTTCATGTTTTAAATCAATCCGTGTAAGTGGATTTTCATGATTACGTCCAAAATACACATTTTTCATTTTTCAGGGGGAGAATTTGTGTAGCCCGCAATCAAGCGTGACTATTCATGTTTTTTGCTAATTATTTCCGATACATGCTTTTATTTAGATATATGTTACTAGATACAAACAACAAGTAAAGATAGCTGGTTTCAAACATATAAATTTCAGCATATATTTAATGTGACTTGGTGTCAAATTTTGACATTTTTGTAACCATGCCGACGATCAACGAACTCGCCTTGTTTACAGAGCTTTTCACCGAGTCTGTGCTAAGGGCAGATATCTCTACCGATCCTGAGCTTTGTGACTGTACATTAGTAAAGCCGGGCCTTTAGTGTAGTGCCGAGCTATATATGTGAATTGATTGTCTTTAACAAATTGGAGATTATCAAATATAATGGAAGAGAAGGAAGATATATCCAAAGACGTGAGTATTAAACAGTCAGAAGAAAATACACTAAGTGGTGATCACGTGAGTTACATAAATCAACCAGAGGAAATTGCCCGAGTGATGATGTTGTAAGTATAAATGAGCCTATTGTTATCACTAGTCCTAAGGTAGAATCTAATAGAAAAAGACTTTCTTTGCCAAAAAGACACAAACCAAAGGTAAGTGATATATTAGAAGATCTTTCAGATGATAGACTGTCAATTTGTAAGCCAGTAGAAACAAAACGTATTTGGATGGATAACGGTAAGAGTACAATAAGTTTTAAAGAAAAAGATGATATTTTAAAGGATAGAAAATTATGCGGAAATACTATGTGTTATGTTCAGGACATTTTAAAGAAACAATTTCCTAATATAAACGGTATGCAAGATACAGGCTACGCTCCAGTTTTGAGAAACAGTAAGTGGGATTATGCTTTACGAATGAAACAGACGACAGCATCAGCAGCACAAATCCATCATACAGGTGAGGACCATTGGGTAGTATCAGTACAGGAGGTAAGTGGTAACGAAGTTTATATTCTTGATAGTTTGATAGGTATAACTAAACAGAAATATCATTTGTCAGCGTCCTTAGAAATGCAGGTAAGATCATCATATGGGGAAAATAGGAAAATCTTAAAAACAATTTTACCTAGCATACAACAGCAAACAAATGGGGTTGACTGTGGGGTTTTTGCCATCGCTAATTTAGTAGAGTTTTGTTTTAATGGGTTTAAAGGTAGTGAAGAAATAGAATTCGACATAGATTATATGAGACAGCATCTAGTAAATTGTATTTCAAATGGTAGGGTCTCTAAATTTCCAAAGAAAAAACTTAGTAAATACAGAAAAAAGAAAGTTTCTCAAGCCTTAACTTATGATATTTTTATCGATTGTGAGTCAGATGGATGTCATATTTCTAATGTTTTCGATGATATGGTAAGTTGTGACGCTGGTTGTGATAGGTGGTTTCATAATAGATGTGTATGTGATCAGTCAGATTTTCATTTTTCAAGAGACAGTTTCGTTTGGCATTGTACTAAATGTTCGTAAATTCAAACTAGAATACAATAAGAAAATAGTACTGTAGTTGTATTAAAATCATGCATTGATGAAAATATTTTTTTTTCTAAAAGAATTAGCTTTAGTAACAGATAAAAAGTAAACCAGTGAATTGGTTTATACCACAAATGCAAACTTTATTTTCTACGTAAAAAGATACAAAAGTACATATGGTGGTAAAATTATTTTAATGTGATAAACTATAATGAAAAGATGGGTAAATATATATAAAATCATTAATATAAAATTATATGGGCTCTTTGTAGAACTGCGTCCTCGTCGCAGAGCCCGGAAACATTCTTATACCAGAATGGCTAAAAGTTCTACAAAGCTCGGGATCGGTTGAGTTATCTGCCCTTAGCACGGGCTAGGTGAAAGCTCGGTAAACACGGCGAGTTTGTTGATCGTCGGCATGGTTACAAAAATGTCAAAATTTGACACCAAGTCACATTAAATATATGTTGAAATATATATTTTTAAAATCAGCTATGTTTACTTGTTGTTTGTATCTAGTAATATATCTAAATAAAAGCATGTATCAGAAATAATTAGCAAAAATCATGAATAGTCACGCTTGATTGCGGGCTACACAAATTCTCCCCCTAAAAAATGAAAATTGTGGATTTAGGACGTTAAAATTCATTTCATGAAAATCCACTTACACGGATTGATTTAAAACATGAAATCAAATCTTGGTAGAAAAAATCATTTTAATCCATTCAGTAATAAAGGAGAAAAACGAAAATATCCAAAGCTCGGGCTCGGGTCAAAAGCTCGGGCTCGGCTCGGGATACACAAATTATCTACCACCAAAGAACCTGACAAAATGAAAAAACCACCATATACCACTATACTTTATACAGTGACAAATATATATATATCTATAAAAGTACTTCAGAGATAATTAATATACCACTTAAAAGTGCTATATTGGACAAACGGCCTGAAGTTAGAAATAATTAAGAATTATTTTCAATATGGCCGTCAGGCCCAACACCTTACATATTTTTGCAGATAAAGTAGATACTGAACCTAATGACAATTAATTACCAGGTAATATGTAATTGGCTACAATTGTATGTACAAATACAATTTCTAAGTGAATAACAATACTTAAAACTAAATTAAAGAACTTAATGCATATACTTAAAAATACTTTGTCATGGCTCTTTGTGTGTACATGTGTCCCCTGGTGTTCCGACTATCTCTGTCCCAGCTCTGCATGTGCAGGGTGGGCCAGGTGTGCGAGAGGTGGTCAAATGGTTACAGGTGAAGGGTATGAGGTCAAGGGTCACAAATACAAAACATAAACACAAGCACATGGCACTTGACATGGACACCGACACCGAATAGGACTTGATTACAGTTGACATAGACAGTGACATACATTTGACAGAAACTCACGTGCACAACCTCACTATTATACTATTATATATATATATATTATACATGCTGTTTAAAATATTATATGCAAATTGTATTAAATATTAATTTTAATTTCCAAGACTGGATGTCTCTGCCACACTTGTCAAGATGAAGTATGTGATTGGTCAATGTAGCGGAAAATGCAGATATGCAGTTAAAGACGAAACAAAATAAACACAATAAAGATTTAATGCAAGCTGAATAAATGGATGTATCACATTAATCAAATCATATTCCTGATTCAAATGCAGTCTTATTATCACCAAAAATGATTCAAATTGATATATAATTTTGTTATCCATGTTGAAACTGCACATTTATTAATAAGTTCGTCAATTTATTTCACCAGCAGTTTTACATTATAACCACCAGCATTAAAACTACACAAATGCACTTATTGGAGATCTAGAACTGCAAGTAACTTAATGAAGGTATTTATATATTGCCATTCATCATAGTCAGATTCATTTAACAAAATGTTTGAATCACAACACAGTCTTTGTAAATGATCTAAACTTCACTGAGACAAATTTTGAGTAACACTTACTTATGAATTAATATTTCCATTAGTAATGTTGGCACTTTTTGGATCATGTTTTGTGTGATATATCTTTGATGGAAACATTTTATATGTGCACAGAGTGTTAAAGTCTTACTTTTTCACACTTTACTTGTGTGATTTCTTTCATATCATTCTCTCACAGATATAATCCCAGCAATACACAGTAATCACTTTCTTAAATAAATTAATTACATTGTTTGAATTTATTCCATTTCAATACTGAATTCTGGTGCTCAAAATGTACTGTACATATATATATATATATATGCATATGGACTGTGTTAGGAAGACACCAGGCCACTGTCTAATGACATCTCTGAAATATCTGATGCTCTGATAATAATACTTTTGATGAGTGAGATATTAAAATACTGAACAAGTTTAATAAATTACATACTTCGAAGTCATGGGTGAAAGATTGTGTTGATCACATGACTATAGCTAATATTCATGAAAATGTAGGTGATTTTAATATTTAATCGGGTGAAATCATGTATTCACTGTGATATCATAAGCTATGTATGACAAAGTGATAGTGTTATTATACATATGAAATATATAATGACTGAAATATTACATGGTTGATAGGGTTTCTCAGTGAGCTGAGAAGCAGGCTAGTCTGTGCTGTCGTGGTTGTGTCCTTGGGCATGCGCAAGAGACTTTACCCTACTTGCTCTGGATGGTATGCGACAAGGTTCCTGTAGGTTGTTCAGTGAGGTAGTCACAAACTACTACAATGATACCGTGTCTCAAACTGACCCTTGCTCTTCATAAGGCGATGGACCCAACAGGCAATATCATTTTTAATTCCCAATTGGGATGTCCTTTGAGTTTTTTCAATTGATTCAGATTACAGACCAGACTACACTATTCACTTAATTATGGGTAATTAGGCAAAACAATTTACCCAAATTAAATTGCTCTGGATAATATATGATTGACAGGACGTAAGTGTATTCAATATTCTAGTCACCAGCTACTACAAGGAGTTCCCACCTCATAAAACCCCTTGCTGTTGATTGGGCAATGTAAACAAAATATCCAATTTCAAACCAAAAATGTATGTTTGGATTTTTTGATAATTTGTGAAGCTGCATTCCAGCAAAATTTAGTTTACCATGGTTATAGTTTTTTAATCCGATACATAATGATAGATACTGAAACCTTAAACCTATAGTCAAAGATGATTAACATCTAGTTTATGTTATCATAAAGACAGTCTTAGGAATTAAAATTCTGTGTATATCATGCAGGTGAAACATTGAGATCTATAGGTTATTATTCAACCCCTCCCGCCTTCCCTTCCCCCTCCCCTGCTGATGGGGTGCGACACCCTTTTATTACCTGGACAGTTCAGGCCTCAGGGAATCTTTCAATACACTGGTCAAAGTGCAAAAGATTTACACTGGCATGTTGATTACATCTTCCCGAGTGTGAGGAATTAATCTTAAAATATGGTAGAAATAACTTCCATAACTGTGAATGTATTAGGTGGCTAAAAGAGTAGGATGGAGTAAGAAATATGTCTTATTGTCCAGTAAATCTATATAAAACAAACTATGATAGCAAGGGAAAGCAAACGAATATTTCATACAACAAATTGAATCTAATTAGTCAATCATATATAGTTCATAATCTTACATCAAGGAAAAGCAATAATATAAACTGGTGATGGCGTCACTTTTTTTTTTTTTTTTTTAAAGATATAGATCTATAGAAGACCACATAAGAATGGAAATCATCACATTTTACTGTGCCCTGCACTCACAATTTCTTGCATATTTTGTAACATGTAATTAACCATTGATAATATCTTAAATCATTTTTTTCTTATTTTGTGTTATCAAGTTCATGTGGAATTTAATTTGCATAATGAGGACTTTGGAATTATAAAACATAAATAAGTGAAAGCGTTATGTTATAGCATAAATATAACAAGATTCTAAAAAGTTGAATGATAAGCAACCTTTGTGTTGATTATTGAATCATATACAGTTTATTCAAGTGTCTTCAATATTTTGATTTATGTCTTGCATTAAAAGATTAATATCCAACTCAGACGGCAATTGGGCCGTGATTCATGAATGATTACAAAAACTAATTTGAAGTACTTCTCGGTCAAATAAACCCCTACTATTTTACATACAATACAGTTGTGCAACATGAAGAACATTTAGGTCCATTCTCTGAAAATTATGCCAATTTTAGGCCCAGTTTCCTCCGTTTCAGTTAATACACAAGTCCGTTTCGCCACCTAATACAAGGGGCGCAAGTCCTGCACCCTCCAAGTCCATTAACCTTCTCCAGGTTGATACCGCTACCCTATCGTTCAAATTAAGTAACTCTGATAGATCTATAATGTGTACCAGACAGAATGGAACAACATACACTCGTACTTTGCTTGTCATTAAGATTATTGGAAATGATGAATATTTACAAATTATTCTTCAATTGTTCGATAAATATTAAGTAAACTTTATACTCATCACAAAAAGAAATTGTAGCTGAAAGGTTCTTGCTTTTTCTAACTGAGTCAAAATATAACAAACAAAGGGTCATAACTCGTAAAATATATTCAAATGAAATAAACGCAACTTCATGACATGGCATACCCAGTTTGAAAAAAAAAATGGTTATTGATGGTGGGAAGAGACCTCCGAACAAACCACATAATGCCTGAATTAAATAAGTCCCACAAAGGGCTTATCCTCTGTCCATATCTCTAGTTATGTTGTCAAATCAAACTGCAGTTCATGATCAGGAAAACACAATTTTATGTCATGGTTATGAAACATACCAAGTTTGAAAACTTTGAAGAGATTACCAAACAAACCACATTGATACATGATGCCCAGGCCAATTTAACGAAGTTCTAGAGTGGGCCTAGTACACAACTTATGCCATGGTATATGTATACTAAGTTTGAAAGAAATGGATTATTTAGTGTAGGAGGTCTCCACACAAACCCAATGTATTTGCTACACAATGACCATATTTGGCAAATATGCAATACTGTTACTAAAAAAATGTGAATGACGACAACAAAGCCCATTTAATTTGGCTTTGGGGATTCGAAGGGATAATGTAACTCCAAAACGTTATATATGCCGAATATCTGTAAAGTAATGTTTGACACCTTTTAACTCTTAGACGTGCACCAAAAAAATATTGTTTTCACATAATCGATAAAGTTTAAAGCATGTCAAAAAGCAGCTTTTTGTCACAAAATCTATTAATTTGACATGTGACATCCATTGATAAACAGTGCTAGTCATATGACATTGACGTTTATTGATCAACTGTACTAGTCCTGTGCCATTCACATGTATTGATAAACAGCTAACACCAAAACTACTAACATTTGAAAACCAACGTAACCGAAACTGTGGTGACAACATTAGCTTTCCATCTTCTTTGAAGAAATTAACTAATGAAATTAAAAAATGATTCCAGCTCTACATCTTCTTTGAAAAAAACGAGCTAATAAAATTCAAAAAATTATTCAAAGCAGTGACTTATACTGTCATGCATTTTAAACACATCTTTCAAATTTTCAATGACATGTTCCAGATCACAAAATATTACATAGTATACATATCCACTCACAGTAAAATCCATACTTAGAATTATCCAATATCAATAATACTAATAGCGAATCTAAATATAATATCAAAGCATTGTAGTCAAATGATCTCCATAGAATAGAAACTAGATAAGAGATGGCCTGACTGGACTGGTTTGTGTTTCTTGCGCATGCACCAATTTAGCTTATTATAACAGAGCTTAACAGGATCTTTCATTTGACCAATAAAGATCATTTAATGGTGTGTGCAAAGATCTCGCACTCGGATATTTTACTTATTATGTCAAGAAGCCACTGAAGCAAAAAGTATTAAACATAAACACTGCAATTTTGTTACTGAGTAGTTTTATTTTTAGCTCACCTGGCTGAAGGGCAAGTGAGCTTATGTCGTGGTGTGGCGTCCGTCTGTCCGGCGTCACTTTTTCATTTAAACAACTTCTGCTAATAACCAAGAGGCCCAGGGACTTGATATTACACGTGTAGCAAAGAAATGACCTTGACTTTCATTCAAGGTCACATGGGTCAAAAAGGCTATAATCTTCCAACGACGACTTCTCAATAAGCAAGAGGCCCAGGGACCTGATATTGGACCTGTAGCATGCCGGGTGAAGGGCTACCAAGATTGTTCAAATAAATGACCTTCACCTTCATTCAAGGTCACAGAGGTGAAATAGTCTATAATCTTCCAACGACTTCATTTCAATAACCAAGATGCCCAGGGACTTGATATTGGGCCGGTAGCATACTTGGGTGAAGGGCTACCACGTTTGTTCAAATAAATGTCTTTGACCGTAATTCAAGGTCACAGAGGTGAAATAGGCTATAATCTTCCAACTACTTCTTCGCAATAAGCATGGGGCCCAGGGACTTAATATTGGGCTGGGGTGAAGGGCTACTATGCATATGTTTGTTCCAATTAATGACCTTGAACTTCATTCAAGGTCACATGGGAACTTCATTCAAGGTCACATGGGTCAAATAGGCTATAATCTTCAAACAGCTTCTTCTCAATAACAAAGAGCCCAGGGAGGTGGTATTGGGCCTGTAGCATGCTGGGTCGTAGGGCTACCAAATTTGTTAAAATAAATGACCTTGACCTTCATTCATGGTCACAGGGGTGAAATTGGCTTAAATCTGTACACAATAATTTTGCGATAGCCAAAAGTCTCTGAAGCCATGACATTAGGCAAATATTATGCTGGAATGAAGGACTAGAAAATTCTTTGATATGAAAAAAGAGGTAATCAGCATAGTATGTGTAGAAATTACCTCAATCAACGTCAAAGTTGGTGTAGAGCCAGGTGAGCGGTACAGGTCCATTGGGCCTCTTGTTTGAGAGGTACAGTATGTATGATGTGGACAAAATTGAGATAAGACACATATATAAAGAAAGGATTTATTTTTTGGAAATTAGAAATATGTCTGCAAGACATGGAAGTCCTCCCTCCTCCTGAGGATTTCAGTTTGTTGAATTTGATTTTGTGATGGGACATTTAATCTCGATGTGTCCCTGCATTCTGTTGTGCTATTTTCGGCGAAGTCCTAATGCCTATATGACTGATCTGTTACCTTGCCTATGAGTTAAAAATGTTCTTGGCATTTATAGCAATTACTTGTTGCAAACAGAAATTAAAAACAAATCACCCGTTTCCGGCAGATATGTGTAGAATGTTGGAATTTGTAGCATAAACCATCTACTACTTGCACTATCAATATATTATTTTGGTATTAGTGTACCAAGGTAGTGCCTAACAACAAATTCAGTAGGTTAATTCACCAGTACACTGTGTGGATACATATATTACATAATCATTATATTTATTATATATATATGATAGCAAAGATGTAATCAACACAACAAGTATTGTTTGCTTATGAGTGTATATATTGAAACAAATTTGTGCAAACCTTACCATCCATTTAGTATGGAGTTACTTCCCCTTTAAATATGCTAGAGGTGTAAATGCCATTTCTAGTTTTCAATATAAGCCAGTTACTAGTGGTGCGCCGATCATCGATTATAATCGGTTGACGAATCGAATGCACCTTCGATTTCGACCATCGATTTCCGTTTTTCAAGAATCGATCATCGAACGCGCCCGAATCAAGGGAAGTCACTCTAATGTTATAACC
The DNA here is from genome assembly GCF_902652985.1 of Pecten maximus. Classification (NCBI taxonomy): domain Eukaryota; kingdom Metazoa; phylum Mollusca; class Bivalvia; order Pectinida; family Pectinidae; genus Pecten; species Pecten maximus. Next base: position 16,195 of record NW_022979433.1, read on the forward strand.
TTAGAATAAAGATGGCGGACGGCTGCCTCGTCGTCGACGACTCCGTTGCAATTGCCACTGCAACGGATACTGATACAGAGCTTATAATTCGACCACCCGGGGTTGGAAAGGCAAAGTCAAAAGTATGGAATATATATGCATTCCGCAAAATAAAAAAAAGAATGGGGTCCTTCTAGAAAAAACCTTGACATGACGGTCGTTGTTTGCCGCCTTTGTAAGAAATGTTACAAAAATACAAGTAGCTACATTTCGGTATTTGATAGTATTATATAGTGAAAGACTTATAAAATGACTCCATCTGTTTATTATTTTCGATAATAAGTAGCCCTGGAGGAATCATTTGGTTTCTTAATGATAAGTTTTAGCATATTTTATATATATAATATTAGCTGAGTAATGAGGTATGTTTCTGCCAGGTATAAGGGAAACAGTCCAGCCACATTGCTCAATCCCTGCATACTTATATAATCTCGCAATAGGCAATACACAATCTACATTCTACAAAGAAGCACATTTTTATTTATATTTTGTAATTGCATACTGTAATATTAATAGATAAATTTATGGTTTACCACAATATTTGAAATTAACATTTATTCACTGAACTGTTAAGTTATGTTTCCTATTTATATTTTTGTTAAATCAAATAAAGTGGATTTGTTAATTAGTTGTTACTTAATCTGTTGAAAAAAACTTTGCTAGTTAATTTTTCTCATAAATAGGTTTCTGAAACTTTCTTCGTCAGTTTTGGAAGTCCCAACTATTTGGCCATTGGTAGACAAATTAAAAGCACTAATAATTGCATTTCCATGCATGATTAATAAAATAAAAAAAAACCCAAAAAAACAACACTGGTAGTCTGGTACAATTACAATGTAAATATCCAATGCAAATAATGGCAATATCCATCAATGCATATTCAATGGGATATAAGCTCTATGGCATCGCATCATTGCTCTTTTGTAATTCTTGATTTTATATGTGTACCTGCTCATATTGTATTCTACTACTTTTGCATCTAGAATTCAACGAACAAAAGTTACAAAGACCATGTAGAAAATGAAAATGTCACTTTATTAACAAAAGTATATAATCATGGACAATTTCATGTTTTATAAACAAGTCTGTGAAATCCAGATACTATCATTAATATCTATTTTTTAAGTCATAGCTGTTGACCAAAAGTACAGTTGTAACTGTCTTAATCATTCAATCATACATTCATGTGCACCATCAACTAAGAAATAGGAATAATTACACTTACAAAAGATCATTATTGATACACATTACATAACAAAATGATGATTAATAACTGAAACAAAACACTTGTGATTTAACCGATTATTAATCGGTTGACTACATCGGTTGTCCTATCCGATGCGATCCGATAATCGAAACAGATTTTCAACCGATGTCCCATCACTACCAGTTACCATTTTATCATATAAAAAAACCATTTTGAATCCATGAAATAATGCAATTATTTTCATTATCATAGTCACGACAATAGTATTTGGGTGAAGTAGAGTACTCGACTTTTCAAATTACATTACTACATCTTACAACACCCAGAATAAGCTCCGCCTACCTCTCATGACTGCAAAAAAAAAACCATGTGCACCCCTGACCCCTGTGTCTTCAGTACTTACAGTACTTTGATTTTACTTTCTTCATGCAATCTTAGTAAATGGCTGTTGCCAGTGTAGCCAAATCCACTTGTCATGAGTTTTCTTCAAAACACTGTTCAACAGTCCAACTTTACAATAATTAATTTATGAAGAAAAAGTTGATTACATGTACAGATGACGCAATTATTACTGTGAAAAAATATAACTTAAATGCTTCTGAATGTTTTCAACTTTATATACCCTTATTCAGATATGTATTTTTATGTATTTATTAGGTTATCCAACCAAGCTACAGATGGCAGCACATGAGCCTGACAAAGAGATGTCCAAATTAAGGATCATTCACATACAAACTCTTACTCCAGAAGGGTTCGATAGTCTTTATTACCATATATCAGCAGTTCATCAGGAGCTGACAAGTTGAAATCTGCCCAGGAAAAAAATGCAACATATACAAACAGTTGAATATTAGAGCAAGTCTCTTTGGATCTCAAGATAAGCAACTTTTATACTGGTTTAAAATTAAAGACTGAGACTATATAACATTTAACCACACCTCAGCCGACAGCAACCTCTATGATCAGGTGGATTTATATACAAAGCCATTATTCTAATACAGACAATATCAAGTTCAATGCTATTCATAATGAAGCAGTCCCATTAAATGACCAATTGATGTTTGGTAGTTTGCCCATTTGGGCACCTCAAACATGAGATTGAGATTGATAATAACATGCCATTATGTTTCAAGGGAACTCGGGGCTTCGGGGGTTCTGAGATTTTTAACAAACAAGGACTGCATTATGTCATCACGTATAAGGATACCCTTATTGTGTCAAGAACCATTACTATAGAGACATAATGGAAACGTAAGATTGGCCAAAACTGAGATATTGTAAGCTGAAAATTGGTATATAATGGTTTTGAGGAATTGATTATACAATAGTACTATTTCCGAAAACAATAGGTGTTCTTCGAATTGGTTAGCATGGTATTGAAGTGGAAACTATATGAATCATAATCTTGTCCAGACTACTTCTCCACTGTGACCTTTAATTAAGTTCAAGGTCATCGATTTGAACAAATTTGGTAGCCCTTCATCCCAGCATTCTACAGACCTAATAATGGGTCTCAGGGCATTTTGGTTGTCAAGAAGAAGGTGTTTAAATATTTAAGCATATTTGACACCTATGACCTTGAATGAAGGTCAAGGTCATCCATTAGAACAAAGTTGGTAGTCCTACATCCCAGCATGAGCAGCAATTGAGAAGTTGAAAAAGGAAATTGCATTTTCCCCCTCAGACTTCTGTTAAATTCACTGAAATATTGTATTTTCACTCACTTGTATGGCAATAATATTCCTAAATACTCCTGATTTTCTTTCCTAATTAACCATTTGCTGTTTTTACATGGAAAATGTGTTTTTAAAGCAAAAAACTGAAAGTTTGTGATGTTTAAATTTCTCCTTTTTCAGAACTGATTTTCCCCTATGGTCTATAAAGGGTAGCTTCCCCTAAATTCTAGATTAATCCCTGGCCATGTTGTTTTCAGATTGGTACCAAAATATGCATAACTACAGACCAAGGGAAACCTGCATATGGAATTTGAGAAAGATCCCTTCAGTACTTTATCAGAAATAGCGATAACAAGAATTGTTTACTGATGGAGGGACGGAGGGGCAGACAGACGACGAATCATGGACTCCAGGCGGTTTGAATAGCCCTCCATCTGATGATGATGGGCTAAAAATAACTGAATAAAAGACAAAGTAGATAATGATTATATTTCAGCAAGTCCACTCTAATTATATTCATTACCTTTGATCGTATAATTTTATACATTTTTATGGTACTTAGACAAAACACCAAAAAATATCAGTAATATAGATCATTACATTGTTATCGTTTTACTGTATTACACTCAGACTTTGAAAAGCATCATTAAACTTAATTAATTGAAAGTTTTCAAGTGGGACAAGAGATAATTTCTTTTGGACAAGTGAATATATATATATATAGATGTATATTATATGTGACTTACAGAAAAAAATTAATGTCAACAACTCTATAAACAATACCAACTATAACTGTCGACCAATCAAGTCTATTTCTGTTTCACAGTCGATGCACCTGTAGATCTTCAGGTGTTACACCTAATAGTAATATCTCTACCATGAAATTACCATTTGGTCAGTTGTCTCCCTGTTTAATTCTTAACAACTTTGCATCATCTCTTAACAAAATAATCATCAGAAACAAGAGATTCCAGAGGGATCTTGGCGCCCACCATTGAATGATCTTTATAATTTCCATGTCAGATTGATCTTCTCTCTATTTTTCCCTTCCTCTTACTAATCTGTAAATTGAGAAACATCCCTCCAGTACTTTTCAAACAAGGGGAACTTGTGTATGAAATTTTTGAGATTTAGCAATTATGGCTGTCTGTCAACCATGTTGTTTTCAGATTGGTCCCAAAATGTAATATGACGGACAAAGGGCAACCTACATATAACATTTGAGAATGATCCCTTGGTACTTTCTGAGAAATAGCGATAACAAACTTCAATTGTCAAAATCCAAGATAGCTGCATGTCTGTCATCTTGTTTTCCAATCAGTCCCAATATGCAATATGCAAAACTATACATACCAAGGGGAACCTACAAATGAAATATGAGAAAGATCCCTTCAGTACTTTCTCAGAAATAGAGATAACAATCATTGCTACGGACGGACGGACAGAGGAATGGACGGACCATGGATGCAAGGCGTTGAATAGCCCACATCATCAAAATGATACAAAATTTGACCTTGACCTAGCTATGACACATGACCTTGGCCTTTGACTCTTTGTTGTCATTCTGAACAACTTAGTTTAAAATTGTTTAAAAGCATCAAGCACTTTTCAAGAAAAAGTCTTTCTAATTAATGTAGGGCATGGAGTTCATAAGGTCATATTGGAAAATGTCTAGGCACGTGTGTCATCAACCATTACATATGATGCACTCGGTATTGAGATGTAGTGGCAAACTGTTGGTGTGATTTAACTTCTAGTCTATTTCTCACAGTATTGGAGTGAATCCGACGGTTTGCACTACCAATTGTAATTTATGCTTTGTCAGCAACTTTTCCCATGGTGTTGAGACATATAACTAACTTATTTTATAGTCAATTTGTGAAGTGAGAATTGACCTGTTGTTGAGTGCTGCCACCAGTGAGCATTATGAGAGCCAGTCCTCTATCAATGTCAGATAGCTGTGGCATATTTCAATTATATTTGTGAAATCAATTTTTAATTTCTGATATACATTGTAATATTATATTGGGATCATGCTTCTTGGTGATAGTCAGAAATTAACACTTAAATTTCGGTTCTTTTTCCTTTCAGTATAAAGAGTAAATACATGCCTTAAATAAACATGTTCATTTAAATTTGAAACCTTATCAGCTTTTCTTTCTTTTTTCTAAATATCAGAAAAAAAATTCTCGATTATACTTGAAAATTCCAACATCAAGCTGTTTGGTTTTTTAGCTGACCTGGCCAAAAGGGCTGGTAAGCTTATGCCGTGGCACTGCATCATCTGTCAACATTTGCTTCAAATCGCTACTGGTCAAATACTGGTAAAAAAAGTACCGATTTAAATTACTACCTGTCGCAAAGTACTGAATAGATTTCAACCAAATTTGTTCAGAAACATTCTTAGGAAAAGGGGGGAACAAATTTTGCATTAATGGTAACTGATCAGACCTGGGGCCAGAGAGACAGGGTCTTGGGGAAATGGAAAAGCAAATCCTTAAAATCTTTACTCGTCACAAAGTACAGAATGGATTCAAAACAAATTTGGTCAGAAAATCCTAAAGGGAAAGGGAACAGATTTTGCATCAATGGCAAGTCTGACCCCCTAGGGCAAGAGGGGTAGGACCCAACAGGGGAAATAGAGGTAAGTACTTATGGTCATTACTCATCACAAAAAGGTAAATGGATTTGAACCAAATTTGGTCAGAACATCCTAAAGGGAAAGGGAACAGATTTTGTATAACTGGTGAATCTGACCCCTCTTGGGCCAGAAGGGCGGGGGCCAATAGGGAAAAATTAAAGTAAATCTTTTAAATCCTAACTACGAGTCTTGAATGCCTGAATGGATATTGATGAAATTTGGTCTTGGATCATTATTAGACAAAAGATATCTTATTGTTTTATAAATGGAGGGCGTTGCTCCTTTGGCGCCAGAGGTGCAGGGCCAAATATAGGAAATTGAAGTAAATCATTTTAATCCCTACTTGTCCTGAACGCCTGAATGGATTTTGATGAAATTTGGCCTGGAGCAATTGTTGTGTTTGGGGTTTGCTTGGCTGTGTGTACAATATAGAAAATCATAAACATACTAACATAAAAAGATGATATTGATTAATTCCGGATACACACTTGATGGTTGATAATATATATATATATATACCATATACCGGGTATATAACATCCCCCCCCCCCCCCCCCCCCCCCGCAAAACCAAAATTGGTCCCCAATTTTGAAATAGTTACCATCAAGTGAGTATTCTAACTTTACAAGAGTATTCAATTTAAAAAAAAAATATGAACATGTGCATGATTTGTTTTATAAAAAGAGAACAGGACATATCGCAGTAGACAAAGGACCTTTCAAAACATAATTATTATATAGTTGTGTCAAAGCTAATGAATGCGAATACTCAAAATATAATTTGGTAATAATGAGAAATTACTGCAGACCAAATTTACACACTAACCTCTTAGAATCACTTGAGCTGGCCAAACTACAAGTACACAATCACACACTGATACATTGTCTGAACAATTTGTCAATTCTATCACTTTATATATCTTCTTATCACATGTTCTGGTAAAAATGAAAATAAAAGTTTTATATAGTCAAAGAACTTTTAACCATGCTTATACAAGTCTCAGCTATTAGTACCAATGTAGTTTTAAGGATGGAGTAATTGAATTGGATATAAATATAAAGTTTTATAAGTAGCATTTATTTAGTTAACATTTTATCAAGCTCAAGATTCAACAATACAAATTAAAATACATACATAAATGTCAGTCATCAATTTATAGTTTGTTCTGGCAATACTCAACTAACTGTTTACTATTACAGTATCATCATGTTGCGTCATAAGACCATGTGATTTAAAGTTATAGAGTAATTGACCATAATAAAACTTGCAATAATTACACAAAATATACATTAACCTGCCAGCTTTATATCTATCCTTATCAGCCTTACTGTAGCTATACATGTATATGCACTGAAAAATATCTCGGCATGGCCTTGTGGTTCATAAATAATCACAATATCAGAACATATATCAATTACCACCAAATACTACCAGCATGAAATCACCAAAGTTCCAAAAACATTACAATGTACAATATAATACTACCCGAAATCCATGTAACAACATAATACAGTTGACATACTTATTGATTATATGCTCATCCTTTAAAAATGTTAACCAAATATGACATGTGATCCACAGTAATATCAGCAGAGATTTCGCTCTTGAAAATTATAGTATATTTCCGATATAATTTATCTGAGAAAAACATTCATTAACATTTAGAAAACAATGATGTTGTGCAATATAATACTGTTTTGTCATGACTAGAGGGTAATAATAATGTTAAAACACTGACAAATCAAGAGCTAGATAAAAGGTAAAATATACTGTTATGGAATACTGATGTATCAAAAAACAAATTTATAAGGTATATAATATCTAGTGTTTCAATTGTAATGTAATTGATAAAAACCCACTTATTTTAAAAATAATCAGTATGTTTCAGTTAACGAAGATATCACAATTTTAAATGTTTAATGCACTAATTTTTTTTTCAAATGAATCTTGACTGTGTGTCCAAAGGCATTGTTCAATACACTGAAACCTGATCTGAAGTGATCATAGCTTAAAACTTTTTTCAAAATCAACATGTTGAACTGGATTTTGATGTTATTATTAATTCAGATATCAGGAAAGTCACTATAAAACTCTAAAACTTCCTTGACAGTAGGCCTAGGACTCGATATCATCTTCAAAGGAAAGGATCACAGTGGGTACGAGAATGGCGGTCACATGCACACTCCTAGCACAGGGGCATGTCTAGTTTTATATTACAAAAAATAGTCGGAAATACCTATATATATTGACATATATAGGTATTTCCGACTATTTTTTGTAATATAAAACTAGACATGCCCCTGTGCTCCTAGCATGTCACTGGAAAGTTACTTGACGAAAGACATATTTAATTAAACAACGTCGGTTCACCACATCAGAGATGTTGATCTTCATATATAGATACATATTAATGGATGTTGATAAATAAATGAAACTAAATGATACGTTATATGTGTTCATCGTCACTGTTAGTGTAGATTGCCCGTCCAGATCATGGCGGAACTTCAGGTAGCCTGTGCAGTTGTACTAGTACCAGCACTTCTCCATTCGACGGATTTGTCCAATCATGTTGACGTTCTTACAGACACATGACGATGATTTCTTACAAAACTATATATGGGTGTGTCCCTAGGTCCTGGGATTTTGTGGATTTCACGAAGACAAAAAAATCAAAAATTAAAACAATTACATGACGATTGACGACACTTTCAAGGTTCAACAGACGAACCACGTGCTCCATCAAAGACACATATTATTTACATTATCTACAATACGAACTCGTCAGCAACAGCTGACGGTTTCTGATGTCAGTCACATCGTCCTCCGAGATTTGGATTCTCCACCATGTTGTGTTTGGGGTTTGCTTGGCTGTGTGTACAATATAGAAATTCTCTAACACGTGGTGCCTCCAACTTATATTTTATTCTTCTTCAACTAAACATCAAAACAACTTCCGGTGATGGACGGACACAAATTACGGAACAATAAACATACTAACATAAAAAGATGATAGTGATTAATTCCGGATACACACTTGATGGTTGATAATATATATATACCATATATATAACACAATATTGGGCAATTTAGATATAACATTATTAGCTCACCTGGTCCGAAGGACCAAGGTGAGCTTATGCCATACTGTAGCGTCCGTCGTCCGTCCGTCAACAATTGACTTCTTCCATAACCACCAATCAGAATTCGTCCAAATTTGGTCAGAAGCATCCCTATGGGATTCAAAATTTTATAAAGGAAGGAACTTACACCCCCCCCCCCCCCCCCCCCCCCCCCTCCGGGTGGGGTCAAAAGGGGTCAATTGGTTTAAACAAGTTCTTTCCTGAAACTTGAGCAATGTATATCACTCACATTTGCATGATAGCATCCCTATGGGGTTGCACCAAAATTCAATTTCATTTCATGGATTAATGCATTTTTTGGCATAAAAACCTCGCATACCCATATAAAATGCCTATGATATATTGACACAGCAATACCAGTGACAAATGTACTTAATCATCATTCTTGTTTCATATCTCCTGAAATCCAGGTGAGTGATACAGGCCCTCTTGGCCTCTTGTATAAACAGAGGGTGTGGATCCCCTGGGGTCAAAGAGATAGGGCCCAATAGTGAAAATTGAGGTTAATCCTTAGTAGGCTTGAGAAGTACTGGAAGAATATTTTCCACACTTGCAATTGGTGAGTAGGTTCAACCTAGTGTTCTGCTCCAAATTTCATAACTGTAGTCTGAATACCTTACTATTAAGAAACTCAAAATAATCTGCCCTGTTGTATACACCCATATGACTGGTCAGGTAGTGTCTGATTAACTTAATCAAATTCCGGATATTTGACCCAGCGTCCGGGTCTTTTTGTTTGTATGTTTAGAATTGACTTGTTGTTTTCCGGAGAATAAATGGCGGTAAACGTAGTGCAGCGTGGACTTGTTTTATGAACTTAAAACCTCAAGCAGCCAAGAACACGAGTAACCCCCACACCCCCACAACAGCCCTCCTCGCACTCTTTCACATTCAAACGAATAACTGCTGCAACGGACAGTATACAAATACTTTTCTATTAAAAAAATAACTATTTATATTCCAGGATTCTATATTTCTTGCCATGGATACATAGTTGTTCAGCAAATAATCGAACAGATACTATTCAATTGTTCTACAGTATATGACAACCTTTGGATTTTTACTCATTCGATTCAGATACCTGTATTTATTAAAAGAGATACACTGTTTCTGTAAAACAGATATATGTTTCAGCAGATATTTGGTTTAAACAGTATCTATTGGTTCAAGAGAATAATAAAATACTCTATATGAATAGAAAATAATAGAAAATTCGGAAAGAAACACTTATATTATTACGTCTTCTCTTTGAGACCAGTGTAACGTGAAAAAATGACCCGGGGTTGAAAAAGTACTCGGGGGTCATTATTCTACGAGCCACATTGTAAAAGCTACACATGAGCGATTTAAATGGTGTGTCAAGACGACTATCAAAATCACAAAGACAGCCTTTTTGTTGCAATTCATCATTATTATCACATAATGTGCTAGTAGTCGTTGAAGGCAACTCTAAGGCTGCGGTGGATTAACCCGTAAGCTTGAAAACAAGAACTATGGTTGATAAGGTGCTTGGTATATAAGCACCGCCAATATATCTATGTAAAATAGAAAAAACTTTGCAAGGTCATGATTACCTGTCATGATAAGCTCGTCTATATTTCATCTTCAACATCTATTTTTCCCTCGAAGTACTTCCTCCGTTGAAAATATCTTGCGTCCTATGTGTGAATTTGAATTGCATTTATAAAAACTTATTTTGGCCCTAATGTAACTTGGCAAGTACTCGCTCCGCAGCGTATATCAGTAAAGGACACTTTCAAAGTTGATTCGATAATAAAAGCCATTTCGATCCTCTGGTTATTTACATCTGCCAAGGAACAAAACGTGTATCAAAGAAACATAATTAAAAGGACAGCAAAAGTGTCAACAGGTTTGATCTAAATCTGTCCTTATATAGAGATGTCCTTTATACATGTTTGAATATAAAAGACTCAAAATTGATTAAAACCAGTTATTCATTTATTTAACCGCATGGATAAATTCACTATTTCACCTGTATATGTATTGTTCTATTAACGGGGGTTATTCAATAACGGACAGATCATTGATGGTGTTTATAATTAGGATTTGATGGAGGAGTCGGTATCGACAATACAGATCCAGATTTAAGTATTCTTGTTTGCATCTTATTTGTCTAAGAAGCGCTTCATTAAAGGCTTCCTTTATGCAGAGCAGGTTGAACACATGCATCTGGATCTGTATTGTCGATACCGACTCCTCCACCAATATTGTATCTGTGAAGCTATGGACGAATATCGTGTGGTCAAAACCTGTGCCCATCAAACCCGTTCATCTCCGTGTGTGTACACTAAAGTGCCATCTAAATACGCTTGTGACAGAGGAGACCAGTAAGCTTTGTTGAAAAAAAAGATAAAAACTTTTCTTTAAAAATTTACTTTTAAAATTTTTGGTTTAATTTTTTTTTAAACATTTTGGTTAAAGAAAAAAATAAAATATCTATTTAATTTTCAAAGGGGAAAAAAGAAACCCTTTTTATTTTTCCTTCTTGAACCGTTTTAAATTAAAAAATACCCGGGGGGTTAAAAAATAGGGGGTTTTTTTCACGAATTTTTTTAAAAAACATACTTTAAATTTGTTAAAGAGAAAAATAAAAATCAAAAAGAAATTTTGGGGAAAAAATTCCCAAAGCACATAATTCGTCTTTTTTTTAAAGGAAACTTAAAAGGGGGGTGGAAAAAAAAAAACCCGGGTTTAAAAAAAGGGAAAAATTTGGGGGTTTTTATTAAAAACCGGGCCAAAATTTTTGTAAAACAAAAAAATTTTTAAAGGTTTTCCCGACCTTAAAATAAAGCCGCCTTTTTGTCCAATTTAAACATTTTTTTTCCCGAAGTCCTTTTGGGGTTTTTGGGGAAAAAATTTTTGGGGCCTGGGGGGTTTTAAGATTTTAAAAAAAATTTTTTTGGGTAAGGTCTTGGAATTAAGCCCCCCAATTATCAAAAAATAAAAAAACTTTAAAGGGTTGATTCCGTAAGGGAAAACCCTTTGCCCTTTTTCATTTTCCAAAAAAAAAATTTTCCCTTGGGAAAAAATTTTCCCCGGGTTGAAAAATTTTGGTCCTTTTGAATTTAAAAAATTTGTTTTTAAAAAAAAAATTTTCCCAATTTAATTTTTTTATTCCCGCTGGCACTATTCCAGAAAAGGGAAAATTTTCAAAGGGGTTTCAATAAAAGTTTTTGATTTTTTTAATTGAAGGGAAAAACGGTACCCAAAAAACAAAAATTTTAAAAGAACCTGTAACATTTTTGGGTCTAAAATTTTTTTCCCTTTAAAAGGTTCCTTTAAAAGGGTTTGTTAAAAGCTCAAATTGTTTTTAAAACCATTCCCCTTTAGCTTTGGGAATGTAGTTTCTCATAACTTCATCGAATACAAATGGTTAGACTTCACCGAGAGAACAGGTTCATAGTGTGTACAGATATTTTGCATGTGAATGTGCCTGTCAGAAATATTGACACTGTTGGTTTTGACACTTGAAGGCCTGCCTTTTTTATTCTCCGTACTGTATTTGCAATGGATCAGATTATTACCATTGACAGAAAGAGTCAGAATTTTCAATATAACTAAAATGATAAGTCTTCTTTCTACTTAATACTACTGTGGAATATTTTTAATCCTTCTGTCCCCCTAAGTAGGTATTTTTATAGGTTAATCATTCATTGTCATCAAATGTATGTCTACAATAACGCTTGGTGTTTGCACTGGATCAGCTTATTGCAATTTACAGACAGGATCAGAATATTCATTCCAACATTAATGTTTAATCTTATTTCTATTTGATAATACAGTGACATTTTATTATTTCTACTGTCTCCATAAGTAGGTATTACTATAGGTATCATTTATTGCCATCAAAAAGATGCGTCTCTAATATGGTTTTGTATCTGCATTCGATCTGCTTATTACTATTGACGGAAAGACTCAGAATTTTCAATGTAACTGAAATGTTCAGTCTTATTTCTATTTAATAATACAATGGAATATTATTATGCCTTGTGTCTCCCTAAGTAGGTATTATTATAGGTAATCATTCATTGTCATCAAATTCATGTCTACAATAACGCTTGGTGTTTGCACTGGATCAGCTTATTGCAATTTACAGACAGGATAAGAATATTCATTCCATCTGATTTCTATTCAATAATACAGTGACATGTAATTATTTCTAGTGTCTTCCCAAGCAGGTATCATTAAAGGTTATCATTAATTGTAATATGAAAAGATGCGTCTCAGTAACGTTCTGTATTTGGAATTAATCAGATTATAACCATAGACAGAAAGACTCAGAATTTTCAATGTAACTGAAATGTTTTGTCTTATTTGTTCTTAATAATACTGTGGAATATTTTTAATCCTTGTTTCTCCCTAAGTAGGTATTTTTATAGGTTATTCATTCATTGTCATCAAATTCATGTCTACAATAACGCTTGGTGTTTGCACTGGATCAGCTTATTGCAATTTACAGACAGGATCAGAATATTCATTCCAACATTAATGTTTAATCTTATTTCTATTTAATAATACAGTGACATTTTATTATTTCTACTGTCTCCCTAAGTATGTATTACTATAGGTATCATTTATTGCCATCAAAAAGATGCGTCTCTAATATGGTTTTGTATCTGCATTCGATCTGCTTATTACTATTGACGGAAAGACTCAGAATTTTCAATGTAACTGAAATGTTCAGTCTTATTTCTATTTAATAATACAATGGAATATTATTATGCCTTGTGTCTCCCTAAGTAGGTATTATTATAGGTAATCATTCATTGTCATCAAATTCATGTCTACAATAACGCTTGGTGTTTGCACTGGATCAGCTTATTGCAATTTACAGACAGGATAAGAATATTCATTCCATCTGATTTCTATTCAATAATACAGTGACATGTAATTATTTCTAGTGTCTTCCCAAGCAGGTATCATTAAAGGTTATCATTAATTGTAATATGAAAAGATGCGTCTCAGTAACGTTCTGTATTTGGAATTAATCAGATTATAACCATAGACAGAAAGACTCAGAATTTTCAATGTAACTGAAAAGTTTTGTCCTATTTGTTCTTAATAATACTGTGGAATATTTTTAATCCTTGTGTCTCCCTAAGTAGGGATTATTATAGGTAATCATTCATTGTCACAAATTCATGTTTACAATAACCCTTGGTGTTGCACTGGATCAGCTTATTGCAATTTACAGACAGGATCAGAATATTCATTCCAACATTAATGTTTAATCTTATTTCTATTTAATAATACAGTGACATTTTATTATTTCTACTGTCTCCCTTATTAGGTATTACTATAGGTATCATTTATTGCCATCAAAAAGATGCGTCTCTAATATGGTTTTGTATCTGCATTCGATCTGCTTATTACTATTGACGGAAAGACTCAGAATTTTCAATGTAACTGAAATGTTCAGTCTTATTTCTATTTAATAATACAATGGAATATTATTATGCCTTGTGTCTCCCTAAGTAGGTATTATTATAGGTAATCATTCATTGTCATCAAATTCATGTCTACAATAACGCTTGGTGTTTGCACTGGATCAGCTTATTGCAATTTACAGACAGGATAAGAATATTCATTCCATCTGATTTCTATTCAATAATACAGTGACATGTAATTATTTCTAGTGTCTTCCTAAGCAGGTATCATTAAAGGTTATCATTTATTGTAATATGAAAAGATGCGTCTCAGTAACGTTCTGTATTTGCAATGGATCAGATTATTACCATGGACAAAAAAGACTCAGAATTTTCAATGTAACTGAAATGTTTTGTCTTATTTGTTCTTAATAATACTGTGGAATATTTTTAATCCTTGTGTCTCCCTAAGTAGGTATTTTTATAGGTAATCATTCATTGTCATCAAATTATGTTTACAATAACCCTTGGTGTTGCACTGGATCAGCTTATTGCAATTTACAGACAGGATCAGAATATTCATTCCAACATTAATGTTTAATCTTATTTCTATTTAATAATACAGTGACATTTTATTATTTCTACTGTCTCCCTAAGTAGGTATTACTATAGGTTATCATTTATTGCCATCAAAAAGATGCGTCTCTAATATGGTTTTGTATCTGCATTCGATCTGCTTATTACTATTGACGGAAAGACTCAGAATTTTCAATGTAACTGAAATGTTCAGTCTTATTTCTATTTAATAATACAGTGGAATATTATTATGCCTAGTGTCTCCCTAAGTAGGTATTATTATAGGTAATCATTCATTGTCATCAAATTCATGTCTACAATAACGCTTGGTGTTTGCACTGGATCAGCTTATTGCAATTTACAGACAGGATAAGAATATTCATTCCATCTGATTTCTATTCAATAATACAGTGACATGTAATTATTTCTAGTGTCTTCCCAAGCAGGTATCATTAAAGGTTATCATTAATTGTAATATGAAAAGATGCGTCTCAGTAACGTTCTGTATTTGGAATTAATCAGATTATAACCATAGACAGAAAGACTCAGAATTTTCAATGTAACTGAAATGATTGGTCTTATTTGTTCTTAATAATACTGTGGAATATTTTTAATCCTTGTGTCTCCCTAAGTAGGTATTTTTATAGGTAATCATTCATTGTCACAAATTCATGTTTACAATAACCCTTGGTGTTGCACTGGATCAGCTTATTGCAATTTACAGACAGGATCAGAATATTCATTCCAACATTAATGTTTAATCTTATTTCTATTTAATAATACAGTGACATTTTATTATTTCTACTGTCTCCCTAAGTAGGTATTACTATAGGTTATCATTTATTGCCATCAAAAAGATGCGTCTCTAATATGGTTTTGTATCTGCATTCGATCTGCTTATTACTATTGACGGAAAGACTCAGAATTTTCAATGTAACTGAAATGTTCAGTCTTATTTCTATTTAATAATACAATGGAATATTATTATGCCTTGTGTCTCCCTAAGTAGGTATTATTATAGGTAATCATTCATTGTCATCAAATTCATGTCTACAATAACGCTTGGTGTTTGCACTGGATCAGCTTATTGCAATTTACAGACAGGATAAGAATATTCATTCCATCTGATTTCTATTCAATAATACAGTGACATGTAATTATTTCTAGTGTCTTCCTAAGCAGGTATCATTAAAGGTTATCATTTATTGTAATATGAAAAGATGCGTCTCAGTAACGTTCTGTATTTGGAATTAATCAGATTATAACCATAGACAGAAAGACTCAGAATTTTCAATGTAACTGAAAAGTTTTGTCCTATTTGTTCTTAATAATACTGTGGAATATTTTTAATCCTTGTGTCTCCCTAAGTAGGGATTATTATAGGTAATCATTCATTGTCACAAATTCATGTTTACAATAACCCTTGGTGTTGCACTGGATCAGCTTATTGCAATTTACAGACAGGATCAGAATATTCATTCCAACATTAATGTTTAATCTTATTTCTATTTAATAATACAGTGACATTTTATTATTTCTACTGTCTCCCTAAGTATGTATTACTATAGGTATCATTTATTGCCATCAAAAAGATGCGTCTCTAATATGGTTTTGTATCTGCATTCGATCTGCTTATTACTATTGACGGAAAGACTCAGAATTTTCAATGTAACTGAAATGTTCAGTCTTATTTCTATTTAATAATACAATGGAATATTATTATGCCTTGTGTCTCCCTAAGTAGGTATTATTATAGGTAATCATTCATTGTCATCAAATTCATGTCTACAATAACGCTTGGTGTTTGCACTGGATCAGCTTATTGCAATTTACAGACAGGATAAGAATATTCATTCCATCTGATTTCTATTCAATAATACAGTGACATGTAATTATTTCTAGTGTCTTCCTAAGCAGGTATCATTAAAGGTTATCATTAATTGTAATATGAAAAGATGCGTCTCAGTAACGTTCTGTATTTGGAATTAATCAGATTATAACCATAGACAGAAAGACTCAGAATTTTCAATGTAACTGAAAAGTTTTGTCCTATTTGTTCTTAATAATACTGTGGAATATTTTTAATCCTTGTGTCTCCCTAAGTAGGGATTATTATAGGTAATCATTCATTGTCACAAATTCATTTTTACAATAACCCTTGGTGTTGCACTGGATCAGCTTATTGCAATTTACAGACAGGATAAGAATATTCATTCCATCTGATTTCTATTCAATAATACAGTGACATGTAATTATTTCTAGTGTCTTCCTATGCAGGTATCATTAAAGGTTATCATTTATTGTAATATGAAAAGATGCGTCTCAGTAACGTTGTGTATTTGGAATTAATCAGATTATTACCATAGACAGAAAGACTCAGAAATTTCAATGTAACGGAAATGTTTTGTCTTATTTGTTCTTAATAATACTGTGGAATATTTTTAATCCTTGTGTTTCCCTAAGTAGGTATTTTTATAGGTAATCATTCATTGTCATCAAATTTATGTTTACAATAACCCTTGGTGTTTGCACTGGATCAGCTTATTGCAATTTACAGACAGGATCAGAATATTCATTCCAACATTAATGTTTAATCTTATTTCTATTTAATAATACAGTGACATTTTATTATTTCTACTGTCTCCCTTATTAGGTATTACTATAGGTTATCATTTATTGCCATCAAAAAGATGCGTCTCTAATATGGTTTTGTATCTGCATTCGATCTGCTTATTACTATTGACGGAAAGACTCAGAATTTTCAATGTAACTGAAATGTTCAGTCTTATTTCTATTTAATAATACAGTGGAATATTATTATGCCTAGTGTCTCCCTAAGTAGGTATTATTATAGGTAATCATTCATTGTCATCAAATTCATGTCTACAATAACGCTTGGTGTTTGCACTGGATCAGCTTATTGCAATTTACAGACAGGATAAGAATATTCATTCCATCTGATTTCTATTCAATAATACAGTGACATGTAATTATTTCTAGTGTCTTCCTAAGCAGGTATCATTAAAGGTTATCATTTATTGTAATATGAAAAGATGCGTCTCAGTAACGTTCTGTATTTGGAATTAATCAGAGTATTACCATAGACAGAAAGACTCAGAATTTTCAATGTAACTGAAATGATTGGTCTTATTTGTTCTTAATAATACTGTGGAATATTTTTAATCCTTGTGTCTCCCTAAGTAGGTATTTTTATAGATAATCATTCGTAGTCATCAAATATATGTTTACAATAACCCTTGGTGTTGCACTGGATCAGCTTATTGCAATTTACAGACAGGATCAGAATATTCATTCCAACATTAATGTTTAATCTTATTTCTATTTAATAATACAGTGACATTTTATTATTTCTACTGTCTCCCTAAGTAGGTATTACTATAGGTATCATTTATTGCCATCAAAAAGATGCGTCTCTAATATGGTTTTGTATCTGCATTCGATCTGCTTATTACTATTGACGGAAAGACTCAGAATTTTCAATGTAACTGAAATGTTCAGTCTTATTTCTATTTAATAATACAATGGAATATTATTATGCCTTGTGTCTCCCTAAGTAGGTATTATTATAGGTAATCATTCATTGTCATCAAATTCATGTCTACAATAACGCTTGGTGTTTGCACTGGATCAGCTTATTGCAATTTACAGACAGGATAAGAATATTCATTCCATCTGATTTCTATTCAATAATACAGTGACATGTAATTATTTCTAGTGTCTTCCCAAGCAGGTATCATTAAAGGTTATCATTAATTGTAATATGAAAAGATGCGTCTCAGTAACGTTCTGTATTTGGAATTAATCAGATTATAACCATAGACAGAAAGACTCAGAATTTTCAATGTAACTGAAATGTTTTGTCTTATTTGTTCTTAATAATACTGTGGAATATTTTTAATCCTTGTGTCTCCCTAAGTAGGTATTTTATAGGTAATCATTCATTGTCATCAAATGTATGTCTACAATAACGCTTGGTGTTTGCACTGGATCAGCTTATTGCAATTTACAGACAGGATCAGAATATTCATTCCAACATTAATGTTTAATCTTATTTCTATTTAATAATAAAGTGACATTTTATTATTTCTACTGTCTCCCTAAGTAGGTATTACTATAGGTTATCATTTATTGCGATCAAATATATGCGTATTTAATTTGGTTTTGTAGCTGCATTCGATCTGCTTATTACTATTGACGGAAAGACTCAGAATTTTCAATGTAACTGAAATGTTAAGTCTTATTTCTACTTAATAATACAGTGGAATATTATTATGCCTTGTGTCTCCCTAAGTAGGTATTATTATAGGTAATCATTCATTGTCACGAATTCATGTCTGCAATAACGCTTGGTGTTTGCACTGGATCAGCTTATTGCAATTTACAGACAGGATCAGAATATTCATTCCAACATTAATGTTTAATCTTATTTCTATTTAATAATACAGTGACATTTTATTATTTCTACTGTCTCCCTAATTAGGTATTACTATAGGTTATCATTTATTGCCATCAAAAAGATGCGTCTCTAATATGGTTTTGTATCTGCATTCGATCTGCTTATTACTATTGACGGAAAGACTCAGAATTTTCAATGTAACTGAAATGTTCAGTCTTATTTCTATTTAATAATACAGTGGAATATTATTATGCCTAGTGTCTCCCTAAGTAGGTATTATTATAGGTAATCATTCATTGTCATCAAATTCATGTCTACAATAACGCTTGGTGTTTGCACTGGATCAGCTTATTGCAATTTACAGACAGGATAAGAATATTCATTCCATCTGATTTCTATTCAATAATACAGTGACATGTAATTATTTCTAGTGTCTTCCTAAGCAGGTATCATTAAAGGTTATCATTTATTGTAATATGAAAAGATGCGTCTCAGTAACGTTCTGTATTTGGAATTAATCAGATTATTACCATAGACAGAAAGACTCAGAATTTTCAATGTAACTGAAATGATTTGTCTTATTTGTTCTTAATAATACTGTGGAATATTTTTAATCCTTGTGTCTCCCTAAGTAGGTATTTTTATAGGTAATCATTCGTAGTCATCAAATTTATGTTTACAATAACGCTTGGTGTTTGCACTGGATCAGCTTATTGCAATTTACAGACAGGATCAGAATATTCATTCCAACATTAATGTTTAATCTTATTTCTATTTAATAATACAGTGACATTTTATTATTTCTACTGTCTCCCTAATTAGGTATTACTATAGGTTATCATTTATTGCCATCAAAAAGATGCGTCTCTAATATGGTTTTGTATCTGCATTCGATCTGCTTATTACTATTGACGGAAAGACTCAGAATTTTCAATGTAACTGAAATGTTCAGTCTTATTTCTATTTAATAATACAGTGGAATATTATTATGCCTTGTGTCTCCCTAAGTAGGTATTATTATAGGTAATCATTCATTGTCATCAAATTCATGTCTACAATAACGCTTGGTGTTTGCACTGGATCAGCTTATTGCAATTTACAGACAGGATAAGAATATTCATTCCATCTGATTTCTATTCAATAATACAGTGACATGTAATTATTTCTAGTGTCTTCCCAAGCAGGTATCATTAAAGGTTATCATTAATTGTAATATGAAAAGATGCGTCTCAGTAACGTTCTGTATTTGGAATTAATCAGATTATAACCATAGACAGAAAGACTCAGAATTTTCAATGTAACTGAAATGTTTTGTCTTATTTGTTCTTAATAATACTGTGGAATATTTTTAATCCTTGTGTCTCCCTAAGTAGGTATTTTTATAGGTAATCATTCATTGTCATCAAATATATGTTTACAATAACCCTTGGTGTTGCACTGGATCAGCTTATTGCAATTTACAGACAGGATCAGAATATTCATTCCAACATTAATGTTTAATCTTATTTCTATTTAATAATACAGTGACATTTTATTATTTCTACTGTCTCCCTAAGTAGGTATTACTATAGGTATCATTTATTGCCATCAAAAAGATGCGTCTCTAATATGGTTTTGTATCTGCATTCGATCTGCTTATTACTATTGACGGAAAGACTCAGAATTTTCAATGTAACTGAAATGTTCAGTCTTATTTCTATTTAATAATACAATGGAATATTATTATGCCTTGTGTCTCCCTAAGTAGGTATTATTATAGGTAATCATTCATTGTCATCAAATTCATGTCTACAATAACGCTTGGTGTTTGCACTGGATCAGCTTATTGCAATTTACAGACAGGATAAGAATATTCATTCCATCTGATTTCTATTCAATAATACAGTGACATGTAATTATTTCTAGTGTCTTCCCAAGCAGGTATCATTAAAGGTTATCATTAATTGTAATATGAAAAGATGCGTCTCAGTAACGTTCTGTATTTGGAATTAATCAGATTATAACCATAGACAGAAAGACTCAGAATTTTCAATGTAACTGAAATGTTTTGTCCTATTTGTTCTTAATAATACTGTGGAATATTTTTAATCCTTGTGTCTCCCTAAGTAGGGATTATTATAGGTAATCATTCATTGTCATCAAATTCATGTTTACAATAACCCTTGGTGTTGCACTGGATCAGCTTATTGCAATTTACAGACAGGATCAGAATATTCATTCCAACATTAATGTTTAATCTTATTTCTATTTAATAATACAGTGACATTTTATTATTTCTACTGTCTCCCTAAGTAGGTATTACTATAGGTTATCATTTATTGCCATCAAAAAGATGCGTCTCTAATATGGTTTTGTATCTGCATTCGATCTGCTTATTACTATTGACGGAAAGACTCAGAATTTTCAATGTAACTGAAATGTTCAGTCTTATTTCTATTTAATAATACAGTGGAATATTATTATGCCTTGTGTCTCCCTAAGTAGGTATTATTATAGGTAATCATTCATTGTCATCAAATTCATGTCTACAATAACGCTTGGTGTTTGCACTGGATCAGCTTATTGCAATTTACAGACAGGATCAGAATATTCATTCCAACATTAATGTTTAATCTTATTTCTATTTAATAATAAAGTGACATTTTATTATTTCTACTGTCTCACTAAGTAGGTATTACTATAGGTTATCATTTATTGCCATCAAAAAGATGCGTATTTAATATGGTTTTGTATCTGCATTCGATCTGCTTATTACTATTGACGGAAAGACTCAGAATTTTCAATGTAACTGAAATGTTCAGTCTTATTTCTATTTAATAATACAGTGGAATATTATTATGCCTTGTGTCTCCCTAAGTAGGTATTATTATAGGTAATCATTCATTGTCATCAAATTCATGTCTATAATAACGCTTGGTGTTTGCACTGGATCAGCTTATTACAATTTACAGACAGGATAAGAATATTCATTCCATATGATTTCTATTCAATAATACAATGACATGTAATTATTTCTAGTGTTTGCCTAAGCAGGTATCATTAAAGGTTATCATTTATTGTAATATGAAAAGATGTGTCTCAGTAACGTTCTGTATTTGGAATTAATCAGATTATTACAATAGACAGACAGACTCAGAATTTTCAATGTAACTGAAATGATTTGTCTTATTTGTTCTTAATAATACTGTGGAATATTTTTAATCCTTTTGTCTCCCTAAGTAGGTATTTTTATAGGTAATCATTCATAGTCATCAAATTTATGTCTACAATAACCCTTGGTGTTTGCACTGGATCAGCTTATTGCAATTTACAGACAGGATCAGAATATTCATTCCAACATTAATGTTTAATCTTATTTCTATTTAATAATACAGTGACATTTGATTATTTCTACTGTCTCCCTACGTAGGTATTACTAGAGGTTATCATTGATTGCGATCAAAAAGATGCTTCTCTAATATGGTTTTGTATCTGCATTCGATCTGCTTATTACTATTGACGGAAAGACTCAGAATTTCCAATCTAACTGAAATGTTAAGTTTTATTCGTTCTTAATAATACTGTGGAATATTTTTAATCCTTGTGTCTCCCTAAGTAGGTATTATTATAGGTAATCATTCATTGTCATCAAATTCATGTTTACAATAACCCTTGGTGTTGCACTGGATCAGCTTATTGCAATTTACAGACAGGATCAGAATATTCATTCCAACATTAATGTTTAATCTTATTTCTATTTAATAATACAGTGACATTTTATTATTTCTACTGTCTCCCTAAGTAGGTATTACTATAGGTATCATTTATTGCCATCAAAAAGATGCGTCTCTAATATGGTTTTGTATCTGCATTCGATCTGCTTATTACTATTGACGGAAAGACTCAGAATTTTCAATGTAACTGAAATGTTCAGTCTTATTTCTATTTAATAATACAATGGAATATTATTATGCCTTGTGTCTCCCTAAGTAGGTATTATTATAGGTAATCATTCATTGTCATCAAATTCATGTCTACAATAACGCTTGGTGTTTGCACTGGATCAGCTTATTGCAATTTACAGACAGGATAAGAATATTCATTCCATCTGATTTCTATTCAATAATACAGTGACATGTAATTATTTCTAGTGTCTTCCCAAGCAGGTATCATTAAAGGTTATCATTAATTGTAATATGAAAAGATGCGTCTCAGTAACGTTCTGTATTTGGAATTAATCAGATTATAACCATAGACAGAAAGACTCAGAATTTTCAATGTAACTGAAAATGTTTTGTCTTATTTGTTCTTAATAATACAGTGGAATATTTTTAATCCTTGTGTCTCCCTAAGTAGGTATTTTATAGGTAATCATTCATTGTCATCAAATTCATGTTTACAATAACCCTTGGTGTTGCACTGGATCAGCTTATTGCAATTTACAGACAGGATCAGAATATTCATTCCAACATTAATGTTTAATCTTATTTCTATTTAATAATACAGTGACATTTTATTATTTCTACTGTCTCCATAAGTAGGTATTACTATAGGTATCATTTATTGCCATCAAAAAGATGCGTCTCTAATATGGTTTTGTATCTGCATTCGATCTGCTTATTACTATTGACGGAAAGACTCAGAATTTTCAATGTAACTGAAATGTTCAGTCTTATTTCTATTTAATAATACAATGGAATATTATTATGCCTTGTGTCTCCCTAAGTAGGTATTATTATAGGTAATCATTCATTGTCATCAAATTCATGTCTACAATAACGCTTGGTGTTTGCACTGGATCAGCTTATTGCAATTTACAGACAGGATAAGAATATTCATTCCATCTGATTTCTATTCAATAATACAGTGACATGTAATTATTTCTAGTGTCTTCCTAAGCAGGTATCATTAAAGGTTATCATTAATTGTAATATGAAAAGATGCGTCTCAGTAACGTTCTGTATTTGGAATTAATCAGATTATAACCATAGACAGAAAGACTCAGAATTTTCAATGTAACTGAAATGATTGGTCTTATTTGTTCTTAATAATACTGTGGAATATTTTTAATCCTTGTGTCTCCCTAAGTAGGTATTTTTATAGGTAATCATTCGTAGTCATCAAATATATGTTTACAATAACCCTTGGTGTCTGCACTGGATCAGCTTATTGCAATTTACAGACAGGATCAGAATATTCATTCCAACATTAATGTTTAATCTTATTTCTATTTAATAATACAGTGACATTTTATTATTTCTACTGTCTCCATAAGTAGGTATTACTATAGGTATCATTTATTGCCATCAAAAAGATGCGTCTCTAATATGGTTTTGTATCTGCATTCGATCTGCTTATTACTATTGACGGAAAGACTCAGAATTTTCAATGTAACTGAAATGTTCAGTCTTATTTCTATTTAATAATACAGTGGAATATTATTAATCCTTGTGTCTCCCTAAGTAGGTATTATTATAGGTAATCATTCATTGTCATCAAATTCATGTCTACAATAACGCTTGGTGTTTGCACTGGATCAGCTTATTGCAATTTACAGACAGGATCAGAATATTCATTCCATCTGATTTCTATTCAATAATACAGTGACATGTAATTATTTCTAGTGTCTTCCTAAGCAGGTATCATTAAAGGTTATCATTTATTGTAATATGAAAAGATGCGTCTCAGTAACGTTCTGTATTTGGAATTGATCAGATTATTACCATGGACAGAAAGCGTCAGAATTTTCAATGTAACTGAAATGTTTTGTCTTATTTGTTCTTAATAATACTGTGGAATATTTTTAATCCTTGTGTCTCCCTAAGTAGGTATTTTAATAGGTAATCATTCATTGTCATCAAATTCATGTCTACAATAACGCTTGGTGTTTGCACTGGATCAGCTTATTGCAATTTACAGACAGGATCAGAATATTCATTCCATGGTATGTCTATTCAATACTACACTGACATGTTATTATTTCCAGTGTCTTTTTTGAGGACGGCAGGTAATCGAGAAACACGATGATTAAAAAGCTAGGGTTGTTATAAGAGGTGCAAAAGCTTCTGTACCAGCTTTTAAAATATTACCCGAGATTCCATCGACACCTGTGGCTTTTATAACTTGAAGTGATACCTCTATTATTGTCTTGGCAGATATCGGTTGTATTTCGACAACACTCTGGTGGTCTCTAAAATCAGTCACCCCCTCTATATTTTTACTAATGTCATCAGCTGAGAAAAAAATATTAAAAACATCACTCTACTTCTTCCTGACTAGATACAATGTTTTCATTTCCTTCTAAGATAATTTTCTGATCATTCTTCTTCTCTTCTTCTTTCGTTATTCAGCCTCCGTCAAAAAATGACGATTACGGCCAATGGAAGGATCGTTGCACATGCTCTTCAAAAGAAGTAAAAAATTGCAGGGATTTGGGTACAGTGAGAGGGGTTTTTTTTTAAATTGTTTAGTGGAAACTATAAGATAAAAACATTATGAGGGTGTGTTCACGGTGTGTGTTTGAGATCATCAAGGACTGCATTGTGTATATGTGCCTTGAAGATCTCTAGTGTAGTGCATTGTACTGCTGCCACCGGGGGGAGGTTCCATATGTGTTATTGTGTGGGGGGAAAAGGAGTATTTGTATGTGTCATTGGTGGCAGATAGGTGTCTGAAGGTGTAGGGGTGTGTTTGCCTTGTCCTAGGGTCCGCTGGGTGCATGATGCCGTGTGGGTCTATAGCGACATGATGGTGAATGATTTTGTATAATAGTATGAGTCTGGTCTTGAGTCTGCGTGTTTGAAGTGTGGGCCAGTTGAGTTTGTCCATCATGTCTTGTACTGAACTTGTGTTGTGGTATCTGTTTTGTACGTATCGTGCTGCTCTGCGTTGATTTTTTTCTATTTGGTTGATTTGGTTTGTGTTGTGCGGGTCCCATATGGAAGAGCAGTATTCCAGTTTGGGTCTCACTAGGGCTTTGTATGCATGTTCTTTTATATGTTGTGAGTTTATTTTCAGGTTGCGTTTTAGGAAGCCTAGTGATCTGTTGGCGTTTGCAGTGATGTTGTTGGTGTGTGTATCCCATTTGATATTTTTCTGTTATGTGAGTCCTAAGTATTTGCTGGCGTCGACTTGTTGCAGTGTGTGGTCGTGTAGTTTGCAGTTGTATGTTGTTTTGGTGTGTTTGTTTGAAGTGGATATTGCATTTGTTAGGGTGAAATTTCATGAGGCAGTCTTGTTCCCACTGTCCTGCTCCGTTTATGTCTTGTTGTAATTTGTGTGCGTCGTCTATGTTGTGGATTGTCTTGTAGATGATGCTATCGTCGGCGAAGAGTCTGAGAGTGCTGTGTTTGATGTAGTCTGGTAGGTCGTTTATGTATATGAGGAAAAGTATGGGGCCCAAGTAGGTTCCTTGAGGTACTCCTGAGGTGACTTGGACTTTGTCCGATTGTTTCCCTTCAAGTAATAAGAGCGAAGCTCTTCGGGCAGCGAAGCTGCCCGAGCGAAGCTCTTTACCGTTTAACGTGCACGTACACTATTTATATGTATGTACAGTATTCTAGTCCAGCTTCGCATTACGTCGTACGGGATGATACAGCCTGAAAATTTTCTGCCGGAAGTGAGCGTGTGTAACCCGCTCCAGTTGTCTGCAGAAACTGTATAAAAAGTCGAACGTTACGTAAATCCAGTTGGTGTGTTCATAATGCTGACTAATTATTTTTGTAAAAAATATATAGTTTGCGAATAAAATGTAGCTCGAGTTATGGTTTCGAGGACGGAACTGGGAACATTCGGCATATTTCCGATGATTGCCGAAAATGTATCGAGATGTTGCACCCTCCATGTCGTTCCTAGGCAACGTGGTTGCTATATAAATCTAGCCAATCAGATCGCGAGGTCGATTGTCCGCCATTACCTCCGTCAACTTGTCGGACCTCAGTTGAACACCGCGAGAATACATATGTAAACAGAAAATGGCGAAAACGTGCTCGTGGGGAACTGGCAACAGTTACGGCCGATACCCTGATAGATTGGAGGGCGGTGTTGTAAATTCTACAATTCATGGAACCTAAAACGTAAGTAAAAGCGACATAAAAATGAGCTGGAGGTGGGTGAAGGCGTATAAAAGCATGTCAAAACGAAAGTAGAAGCAACAAGGTAATGTCACCGTTGGGTACTGTACAGTAAGACTAGTGTAACGAAGTACATGTATGTGTAGTACATGTATTTACTGCGAGAGTTTGGAATCTTGTCTTCATGTATTTAGTCATCAACAGTGTACTTTCACTTTCTCGTGGCAAGGTTTGCCTAACGTTATACTGCAGTCTGATATGTATCATTGTATGTCTGGTGTAGTGTTAGGGCCAGAGGAAACTCAGGCTATCTGATACCATTTGAAACACCCTCATCATGTATGCATGCTTTTATTACAGTTAACTTATACCACAGGGGCATGTCTAGCCTCACATCAAAAAAATAGCCAGATATACCTATATGAAGACTTTATATATAAGTATTTCTGGCTATTTTTAAAATATAAGACGAGACATGTCCATGTGGTTATATCAAATTCATTAGCTATTAATTTCAATAGTATGCCAAAATATTTGTTTCCATTGATTTCTCAGTCCATCTTGATATTTCAAAACTGAAAGTAGGACTTTTTTGTAGTGATGTACAATAAATTAAGCTTTTTTTCAATAAATATGTATAATTATAATATTGTTTAGATCATGCCTTATACATGTATCAATGGTGCCCAATACCAGTTTTAATTAAAAGATAATAATCTCTCAAATTATACATAAGGTTGGTAGAGACATTAAGTTTACATTGTAGTTACCAGCTATGTTACTGTTACCAACAATATTAATGTTGCAAAATTACATCTGATTCACACTTAACCTTATTTTCCCCTCACAGATTACTAAATGCACTGCCACATGAAATGTGTATATTACTGGAATGCTTCCATTTGGCACTAATATTTGGGATATCTAATGATAATGTGATATTTTTTAATGGAACACTTTCCTGATGATTATCATATTGGCATTGGGTGAAAATGAAAATATTCTATAACTAAATATTTAATAAACCACATTTGAATCTACAAACCAGTCAAACATAATGGTGTGACAGCTTGACTAATCGTATGCATTTGATTTTCCTTCCTCTATAATAAACATCGGTTACTACAATATAATACAAGTGAAATTTTGAAACTGTCTAATCTAATCCTGAGTGTTATTAATCCATGACCTTATCCACCATCAGTAAACATATCTTAACCAACCCACCCCCTGAGTATTCTAACATCTCCATGACCTTGCCTGATATGAATCCCGAGCTTTCTAATTTACCAATTAAAATACATGTAAAATGTATGTACATATGTTTTCTATTTTCTTGTCTATAAAGTAAACAGCAAGCATGTCAAAAGACTTCATGTATAGGGTGGGAATAGCACATACATAGAATATATACATCCTATTTGTTGAGATATTGTAAAGCATACTCCGGACATGTAGAAAAATGAAAGCTTTAGCTTAAGAGTGTTGTCATTAAATGAAAATATGAAGAAAAAAAAAACATTTGTAACTATTGTATTTTTTCAGATACAGCTTTGAAAGTTTTGTCAGCAGCAGCTAAAATAAAGAGGCTAGAACAACAACTACATAGACATGAGCTGTTGAATTTGCACCATGAACAACAAAACACTACATCTTAAAATTCTCAAGTGTTATATTGATAGTGAAATTAAGCAGAAATAAAATCGATTGACATCCTGAATTGTAACTGTTGTCTAGATTTTTAGCCCACCATCATCAGATGGTGGGCTATTCAAATCGCCCTGCGTCCGTGGTCCGTGGTCCGTCCCTCCGTCCGTCCGTCCGTCCGTCCGTCCCTCCGTCCGTCCGTAAACAATTCTTGTTATCGCTAATCCTCCGAAAGTACTGAAGGGATCTTTCTCAAATTTCATATGTGGGTTCCCCTTGGTGCCTAGTTATGCATATTGCATTTTGAGACCAATCGGAAAACAACATGGCCGACAGGCAGCCATCTTGGATTTTGACAATTGAAGTTTGTTATCGCTATTTCTGAGAAAGTACTGAAGGGATCTTTCTCAAATTTCATATGTAGGCTTCCCTTGGTGCCTAGTTATGCATATTGCATTTTGAGACCAATCGGAAAACAACATGGCCGACAGGCAGCCATCTTGGATTTTGACAATTGAAGTTTGTTATCGCTATTTCTGAGAAAGTACTGAAGGGATCTTTCTCAAATTTCATATGTAGGCTCCCCTTGGTGCCTAGTTATGCATATTGCATTTTGAGACCAATCGGAAAACAACATGGCCGACAGGCAGCCATCTTGGATTTTGATAATAGAAGTTTGTTATCGCTATTTTTCAGAAAGTACTGAAGGGATCTTTCTCAAATTTCATATGTAGGTTCCACTTGGTGCCTAGTTATGCATATTGCATTTTGAGACCAATCGGAAAACAACATGGCCGACAGGCAGCCATCTTGGATTTTGATAATTGAAGTTTGTTATCGCTATTTCTGAAGAAGTACTGAAGGGATCTTTCTCAGATTTCATATGTAGGCTCCCTGTGGTACTTAGTTATGCATATTGCATTTTGAGACCAATCGGAAAACAATATGGCCGACAGGCAGCCATCTTGTATTTTGATAATTGAAGTTTGTTATTGCTATTTCTGAGAAAGTACTGAAGGGATCTTTCTCAGATTTCATATGTAGGCTCCCCTTGGTACTTAGTTATGCATATTGCATTTTGAGACCAATCGGAAGACAACATGGCCGACAGGCAGCCATCTTGGATTTTGATAATTGAAGTTTGTTATCGCTATTTCTGAGAAAGTACTGAAGGGATCTTTCTCAAATTTCATATGTAGGCTCCCCTTGGTGCCTAGTTATGCATATTGCATTTTGAGACCAATCGGAAGACAACATGGCCGACAGGCAGCCATCTTGGATTTTGACAATTTAAGATTGTTATCGCTATTTCTGAGAAAGTACTGAAGAGATCTTTCTCAAATTTCATATGTAGGTTCCCCTTGGTGCCTAGTTATGCATATTGCATTTAGAGACCAATCGGAAAACAACATGGCCGACAGGCAGCCATCTTGGATTTTGACAATTGAAGTTTGTTATCGCTATTTCTCAGAAATTGCTGAAGGGATCTTTCTGAAATTTCATTTGTAGGTTGCCCTCTGTGCCTAGTTATGCATATTGGATTTTGAGACCAGTCAGAAAACAACCTGCCTGACAGGCAGCCATCTTGTATTTTGACAATTGAAGTTTGTTATCGCTATTTTACAGAAGGTACTGAAGGGATCTTTCTGAAAATTTCATATGTAGGTTCCCCTTGGTCCCTGGTGTTGCATTTTGGGACCAATCCGAAAACAACAGACAGCCATTATCGCCAAATCTTAAATTTTATATATAGGTTACCCTTGTTTGAAAAGTCCTAGAGGGCTGTTTCTGAATTTACACAGATTAGTAAGACTTAGAGGAAGGGAAAAGTAGAGAAAAGATCAATCTGACATGGAACCTATAAAGATCATTCAATGGTGGGCGCCAAGATCCCTCTGGGATCTCTTGTTTATTAGACCTGTACTCTACTGTACTGCACTTTATAGTTTTGATTACTATACAGGTTTGCGTATTACATATTTTAAATTACTCATTTAAGCTTACTGATTATTCTACTTTGTATCAAGGCTAATAAGGGGAAAATAATCAAAGACAATTAACAGTCCAGTGTCTTGGTTATAGCTCTGTCTACATTTGAACTTAACAATTGTTCCTCTAATCAACCACAGGGACATGTCTTGTCTTGTATTAAAAAATAGCTAGAAATACCTATATAAATTAACATATAGCTATTTCTGGCTACAAAATGTATTTATTTTTAAATATAAGACTAGACATGCCCCTGTGAATGAAGTTTACATGTTCACCATTGGTGTCGAAGTGATGCAATTTTATGTTTATCATTACATGATCATTACATGGTGATTTTTCTCAAAGACTGAGAAAGCACATCTGTACAGATATGCATAAAAACTGGATTTTCTGGGAAGATTAAAAAAAATTGGTTCAAAACACATCAATTTCTAATTCCACATACAGGACACATACGCTATTCAATAATGGTTGGGCTACACTTTCTGAAGTGAAAGCAGCAGCAATTCATTTGGACATTCACATAAAAGTATGGTTGAAAGGAAGCAATGGAAATAATTGGCATGTATTCAATGTCATGCTTTGATCCTTCAACTACATGGGGCCATATATACCTACACTGGCTACAGTTGAACTGCTGTTTAGAAAACTCTCATTTTAGGTATATACAGATATATATGTCTGGTATATAAACACATTATATGCAATAAATCATTCATATGTCTCTGGTAATGATCACACATACTGTACTATGCAAAACCAAGGGCGACAACAATCCCCAAACAGAAAATAAAAAAAAAAAGTGTCGGGTTTTGAAAGTCAGCACAAAGCAAACATTCCTGCAAATTCAAAAAATCCTTTGCATGTTGATATTGACCATACATAATACAAAAGCATTTCACAAGTTTCTGAGAAATAGCATCTTCAGAAAAGTCTTTCTGGTTTCCGGTTATTATTACTTTCTCGTTATTAAACGGCGAAACGTTTATCACTATATTTTTATGTTATACATTGGCATACTAGCTAGCTTCGCTCTTTTCAGGCATTGCCTGTTTCATATTACTGTTTTGGTGCGGTGTGTCAGAAAGTCTGTAATCCATGTGAGTGTGTTCCCTGTAATTCCGTAGTATTTGAGTTTGTACTGGAGGCGTTTGTGTGGGACTTTGTCAAATGCTTTGGCAAAGTCCATTATGACAATGTCTGTCTGTTTGTTTGCATTGTTATTTAGTGTTAGGTCGTGTATGAATGTGGCGAGTTGTGTTTCGCATGATCTTGAGGAGCGGAATCCGTGTTGGAGGTTGTAGAGTATGTTATTGTCCTCTAGATGTTTCATTGTTGCGCTTGTGATGATGTGTTCCATGATTTTGCATGCGATGCAGGTGAGTGAGATTGAGCGGTAGTTAGTGGGGTTGTGTTTGTCTCCTTTCTTGTATATTGGGTTTACATTTGCGTGTTTCCAGTCGTGTGGTAGTGTCCCTGTGCTGAGTGAAGTGTTGAAGATTTTTGTGAGTATGGGTGCTATGGGGTCTTTGAGCTGTTTAAGAATTTTGCCGTGTATTTGGTCATGCAGGTCCTGTCGCTTTGTGGGGATTTATGTTTCCTAGTAATTTGTCTACTCCGTTGCATGTAATGTGGATTTGTGGCATGGTGGGGTGTGGCGATGGTCCTTTGTCTGGTATATTGTTGTTGTGTTCTGTTGTGAATGCGGCTTGAAATTCATGATTGAGGATGTTTGCTTTTACGGTTGGGTTTGTAGTGAGATGTCCGTCTTTGCGAAGGGATGTGATGTCAGCATTTTCTTTTCTTGTGGTTTTGATGTAAGAGAATAGTTTTTTGGGGTTGTATTTTCGGTTAGATTGTGGGGAGTCTGGTTGCAACATAAAAAGGGCTTAGCAGTAGGCCAAACAATCCTTAGAGGCTGGCCCCCCACCACATCGCTCTTGGAAACAACACCGTACATGTAACTATAGATCTCGATGGTGATATTACGATTGATCTTGGTGATGTTACTATGGATCTCATTGGTGATTTTATGATAGATCTTGTTGGTTATGTTAAGACAGATTTTTTTTTATGTAACGATAAATCTTGATAGTGATGTTACGATAGATCTTGTTGGTGATGTTAGAATAGTCAATAGGAATTACTGTTAATTATGGTGATCACTGTCATGTAATCACAGGGACATGGCATGTTAATTCCTAACCTGGATTACGGGTTATTCCATTACTGTTATATAGATCTATTATTATATGTATCGACTGTAGGTTATAAAGTTGTGCTTCTTAGTCCCTGTGTCTATACATGCAATATAGATTACATCTCAGGGATTATCATGGCAGTCAATTTAACAGTCATATGTACTCAGGATCTCTGCTGCTGCTTCAGTTGTTTTAAATGTGACCATTTGTACATAGATAAACTTGTTAATATCAAAATTGTCAAACAATGAACTACGAATTTTTTTGTGTTTTAAATACCTATTTATGTCAAGTAATACAGTGTTCACGGGCCGGTGTTCACACTAATATTTAATTAGGAAAACAAATAAAGTCTATATGGTGATGCTTCCAGCGGCGCGATCCGGCGATTACAAGAGATAATGTCAGTGTGCACACTATATAGCTATAAGATCATCACTCAAGCGCGAACGAAGGAAAGTCTAGCATTCAAAAATGTCTGAATCACAAGATAAGTTCAGCTTACCGATACACGTACATGTACAGACACAGTCCAGTACTCCATGGAAAGGCAGCATACACATACAATGTATATGCGGGGCGCGTTAAATGAACGTGTCCGGTGGCGGTAGTTGTGGTATCCCATAGTGCCAAGTCCCTACATGGGCGCCAATGTAACAGAGCACATGATAAATTAAATTTAAATCACTGCCTCCGCTAGGAATCGAACCCGGGACCTCTGGCTTACTAGTCTTATACATGCTCAACCGATTGAGCTAAAGAGTTGAGGCTAGTATTTACCAGGGTTACATACAGACTGCCTCCTGAGTTTTCCCACGAAATTTCTTTGCCTTATATAGGCTTCCCAGTTGACAGCTGTTCTAATTTGGTTACACTTATTTCGTTACATAGCTTTCTTGTAAGCACCCCTTCTAAGGTTACTAAGCTTATACGTGTATTTAAAAAAGGGGGGTTTGTTTACACGGGGCCTTCGTTCCTTAACAGGTATATAGGCACCAACAACTTCTCTCATTAACTAATCATGAGCCCAGTAAATATGAGAATGGGACACTTAGGCCTATGTACAGACTTTCCCCCCATATTTCAAATGTGTTTCATTTTTCGTTTCGTTTGATTTAGTTTCGTTTCGTTTAATTTCGTTTCGTTTATTTTCGTTTCGCACTATATAGGTACCCGTGATTTTGTGAGGGTGATAATGTGAATCCTGAGCCGAGCCCGATCTCGGGTCCCTTGCCCGAGCTTTGATTATTTTCGATATTGGTTGGGGTGAAATAATGTATCCCGAGCCGAGACCGGGACACTTTTATTAAAATCGTCATGTGATTATATGGAAATACTATCGGTTTAGTTGTTGTATGTGTAAGTTATTTCACAAAATTAAAGTATATGCTTACTGCAGTACAGTAGTATCTCGAATGATTAGCAAAAAAAAATGTAAATTGTCCCGCTTGAGTGCGGTATACACAAACTCATCCCCAGAAAACTGAAAATCGACGATTTCTTATGTGAAAATAGCCTACTTTTCGGAAAATTTTGCTGGCACGGGCGGCTGAACAACAACAACAACAAGTTGCTTCATCCCGGACTCGTGACCCGAGTTCGGGCTTGACTCGGGATACACAAAATCACGCCACAATT
Organism: Pecten maximus; assembly: GCF_902652985.1. Classification (NCBI taxonomy): domain Eukaryota; kingdom Metazoa; phylum Mollusca; class Bivalvia; order Pectinida; family Pectinidae; genus Pecten; species Pecten maximus. The sequence continues at coordinate 50,807 of NW_022979433.1, forward strand.
ATTTAGGTTCCAAAAAACTGAAACCAGGAAGCAATGCAACGTCAAAGTGCTTTGCGCGATATTCAGAATGAATTTAAGAAGATCATTGGCAAAGAGGCAAACAAATGCGAGCTGATGCATTTGGAAATATTCCACTGTAACCCGGAAGGCAGCTTTAAGTCGGCAACTTTCAGGATGCCGCTTTTCGGGATATCAGAACCCGTGCCTTCTGACCCGCCAACACCATGGAACAGTTTCATATTTCAATTCGAAGATGTATTCAATTTTAAGAATTTGGAACTATTGATAAACGTTGAAAATTCCGACGACAGTAGATCTAAAGTCGACCCCGACCTGTTGTCAGCATACAACTTGTTAGTTGATTACATTGCAGGTATAGTATAAAATATTAAGTCCTCTGAAAATAACCACACAAAATAGCAAACTCAAAATAACTGACCAGGACATGCAATGTTATGAACTTATAAGTAAACACGATCTTTACGTTTCATATAAATAGCAAATCCAGAGATATTTTACAAGCAAGTTAATAAGTATTGTTGTGAATAATGCCTGTTTCACCCCAATTACAAGTTTATGCTATATATGGTAGTCTAGTATGGTAACATGCATAACTAGTAAATGAGTTTAGAATATCAAATCATTTGAATTATTAGACATAAACATACTCTTACTTGTGCACAAAGTCGCATGAATATGAGCACCACAGGGCACAAACACGTGTGCTAATTGCTTTCAAACAAAATATGTGCGCATGAATTTAGTACCAAGATAAGACAAATACCCATGCAGTACGTAATACTTGTAAATGGAGAATACATGGATTGGCAAGTATATATCATAATACAAGGTTTATTTTTTGGCGAGGGTTAGGAAAGACAAGCTGACAGTAGTTTTCGGCTGATGTGTGTGTTGGTTGCAGAATAAATAGAGGATATTGAATGGTTTCCTGTTTAATATATATATATATTTCATGAGTATGACATGTACAAAATATATAATATTTTCACAAGTGCGGAGCACGAGTGAAAAATATCGAAATATTCTGTCATACGAGTGAAATATATGTAATATTAAATGAAAAACCTTTCAATTTTCTTTTTATTGCATTTTGTACATATACTTAAAAACAATATTCAAAACATCTAAAAATTAATAGTGTCAAAAAGTGCGGGAATCAATAACAAATCATAACAGCAGAAAACGCTTAAATTGCGTTGATCAGTCCTTCCAAATGACGCCGTCAAGTTGACGTGAAGTAACATATCACAAGGAGATTATGTCATGAATTATTGATTCCCACACTTTTTGACACTTGATTTTTTATGTTTTTTAATTTTGTTTTTAAGTTTAATTTATAAAATGCAAATAAAAGAAAATTGAATGGTTTCCCTGATTCTCGGATAGCAGTCATATTGGTGAAATATATTTAAATTTGTTATATTATGTGGGAAACCATTCAATATTCTCTATACATTTCACTGGCAAAAATGCAGTTAAGTCATTTATTTTGGTTCGATGAGGTAATATTTAGATTTAATGTCTAATTTGTCAGCACATTCCAAGTGTAACTTTGAGCATGACTTCATTACAAACCTGTCAGGATGTCTAGTCGAGTATACAGAAAAACTTTCGATATTGGGTGTGTAGCACGCTGGAGTGAAAGGCTTAGAAGTTGTTGAAATAAATTACCTTGCCCAACATTCAAGGTCCCAGGGGTCAAAGGGCTAAAATCTTTAAAAGACTTCTCGATAGCCAAAAGACATCTAAGAACTGATAATATTAGGCCAATAGTATGCTGGAATGTAGGACTAGAAAATTTACTGACATGAATACATTGTAAACCTATAGCCTACACTGATATTTGAATAAAGTGGTAATCAGGGTAGTATCTGTAAAAATGATTGACCTAGATCAACTTCAAAGTTGCTGTAGAACCAGGTGAGCAATACAGGCCCATTGGGCTCCTTGTTGGTACATGTATAGGTGTATATGCAGACTCATTTCAGTTTATTTCTTGCAGGCAAAGAAGCACATGATGTTTGCTTATCAAAAATTTGCAAATCCATGGACGGAAGCCTGCCTTCGTCATCTTCAGAGACTGATATAGCCTATGCTTTAGCTGTTCATTTATTTATGCCACTGACTGGTGGGTCCTGTGTCCTAGATAACCACTCCAGATCTTGGCCAAAGAGTTGTCCAGGCGGCTGCAAAGGAGAAGTACAGAAAGGACCGACAGGTGTTGGTAAGCATATATACTGGCAGCAAAGGGGCATGTGCCCGGGGCTCATTGAGTAAAATAAGAAATAGAGATAAATTTTTAGCTCACTAGGCCTGAAGGAATGAGCTTATGCCATGGTACAGTATCAGTGTTCTGGTGACTGTCAACATTATGTATATGTACATCGAAATATTGCAAACATGGCATTCAACATTTTGATGATGATGAAAATGATGAAAATAAAAACTTGATGAATTTTGTTGAAGCTTCCTGTGGATGATCAGCATCGGACACAGATGGATTTCCATTGTGTTTGAAATAACTACATCATTCAAGATATCCACCATTTTTTGCCATCTCCAGAATCACATTCTCCAGAAATTTTAACCTTGGTAATATACTGCCCACCAGCTATGCGGCTATCAGCTGGTTCGTAGGGGGTTGTAAAAAAATGATATGGGGCTATAATCACAGCAGGTGAGCGTTTAGGCCTATAGGCCTCTTGTTTTCATAGAGCCATATGATTGTTTACGTTAGTTACAAGTAGTTCCGATGGTTGAATATATTCATGCGCAGCATGGGTTTTGGGTGTCAATTATGCTCACATAGACTGCAAATCTTTTTTACTTAGTTTATATTGTCGCTTTGCCACCAAAATGTAAATATTAACAAATAAAGCTATTATCAAAAGGAACATGAATATATTTTGACGTTTGGTCAAATCCAACCAGTTGAGCTATTCAAGCCCTCTGGGCCTCTTGTTTTAGATTTCATACGTAGGTTCTCCTTGTTATGAAATGATTATAGAAGAAAAAAAAGTCAGTCTTGCATCCAAAAGCCAATAAATATCTTCAATGGTGGGTATCCCTGTTGGATCTTGTTTTGAACTATTGGGGAAAAAAATTTCATTACAGGTGCTGTTCAAATTTGGCATGGTTTTGCTGATATTTTGATCAGTCAGAAGATTCCTCTAAAGATTTGGAAAGATGTTCCTGAAGTTCTTGCAGATGAGCAAAATGAAGACACTGGAGAAGATTCAGATAGTGCAGCTGAAGATGCATCACTACCCATATGCTCAATGTATTCTTTGAATGTTGAAGTAGCAATGAAGCAACCACTTTGCCAGTTAATAGCACAAACAATTACCAACAGTTTTGCACAGGTCAACGAGAACAAACAGCTCTCGCAATTTCTCGTTCCATCTTTTGGTTGTTCCAATAATCAGATTGTGATTTTTGGATATGACTGTGAAAATGACGTTCTTGTGAAAAAGATTGATCCAATTGTACTTTGGAGAGAGGCAGATAATGTCTGGCATCTTTCAATTTCTGCTATTGTTCAAATTTGGATGTACATATATTTCCCACTTTTGATGTTGCCATCCTTAGCAAAAAGGTATGACAACAATATTCAATCAAATTTTCACAAGTGTCACACTATCAAATTTTTTCGTAAGTATTCAAAATGCCACACAAAAGGGTTTTCACATGATGGAGGTGCCAAACTTCTCCGTGCACAGTTTATGATTCCAAAAAAAAAAATGAAAACTAATCAGTAATAAACTTTTCCTTGCACCTGTAACATTCAGTTTGTTGGATGAATATATACCAGGTGAAGAATCAGAAGTGATATTCTATAAGATTCTTTTGTTCCTGCAGAATGCAATATTCTGTCAAATTCTATCTAAAGAGTCCTTGGGTAAAACAAATAATGATGCGTCTTTGGCCAGTAGGACATGACCCTTTAGATGAAATAGAACAAATTCTGCTTGGATGAATATTTTAGATTAATCTTTTGGGGTAAAAGTAAGAATATAAGCATAGTAATTAGAAATGTTTTGTTGAAGTGAAACCTCAGACATCAAAGTGAGAAATATAGGCCTCTTTTCTATGTTCATCAAGGTATTTTGTCAAAAAATTTAGATTGATCGAGAGTTTGAAATACCTATCTTTAGGTGGAAAATGTAACAATATAATAGTGAGTGAAATGTTTTGTGGTGAAAGCTGAAATATCCAGGTGGATACAGAACTCCGGTGTAGTTGCATTGGCTGCTATGGAATATTTCAATTGATTGAAATAAACTATATGCTTGTTCTCCATCCCCAACTGGAGATTGATATGCAAATTGACAGTAATTAAGAAAAAAAAACTTCTCAAAACCCAGATATGATAGAATCAGTTATTCTTAATGAATTGAAGGATCATGTGCTAAAATGATCAAAATGTGTAGAATCAGCAATTGTAGAATCAAATGATCTTATGGTTAGAAAAATTCAAGGTGCTTTATCAAAATTGTTAATTTTATGTCCCCAGGATATACTCCATTAGAGGGAGTAAAGATTAGGACAGTTTAATAAGCTACTTTCAATTTTATCTGATGATGGTGGGCTATTCAATTCGCCCTGTGTCTGTGGTCCGTCCCTCAATCCCTCCATAAACAATTCTTGTTATTGCTATATCTCAGAAAGTACTGAAGGGATCTTTCTAAAATTTCATATGTAGGTTCCCTTTGGTTCCTTATTATGCTATTGCATTTTCGGACCAGTCAGAAAACAACATGGCCGACAGGCAGCCATCTTTGATTTGCAAACAGCCATTATCGCTAAATCTCAAATTTCATATATAGGTTTCCCTTGTTTGAAAAGTATTGGAGAGATGTTTCTCAATTTACACAGATTAGTAAGAGGAAGGGAAAAATAAAGAGATCAATCAGACACGGAACCTATAAAGATCATTCAATGGTGGGCGCCAAGATCCCTCTGGGATCTCTTGTTTCTAGACACAAACTATTAACTTCAACCTTGCAGTCTTTATTAATTATGTAACATGTACATTTTATGTATATTATCAGTATTATTTACTAATGCTTGTATGTTTTTGAGTCCAGTGAAGAAGATTGTGGAAATCCGGTACTGGAATAAACAGAACTTAACATTTTGATAAGCACAGACTTAACAAAGTCCTTGTGATTACATTTGAAAACTCTTTGTAACTTCATGTTTACATATACCTTACATTTTAATTTATAATGCGATAAGACGTATGCTAAATATGTTTCTGAAAATTAGATGGTTTGTTAAACATACATACGTATGTGTACATGTCCCTGACAAAACTGAAAAGTCGGACAGCGTCATCATTATATATATCCTGAAAGTCTTGACATCACGTCCACATCCAGGTGGCAATGAAAAAAGTTTGTCAGAATAAAATTACAAAATATGGAAATATATAACATAGACACCAATATTATCTACTCACGTTTTCAATTCTCCTGCCTATCAAAAAAAATTTCATGAACGATGTCAAAAGCATAAATACTACACTCGTTCGATTAATGGTGAAAAGACCTATTGTATTTTGTTTTGTTTCTTCTTATTCTTATTATTCTTCTGGAAATAATGACCAATGTCTATAGTATGTAACAAAGGCCAAAATATGAAGATGTTTAAGAAACCTTTTAAAAGTAGGTCACAAAATCCAATATGGCCACCATGATGTCATGCCTGAAAAGTTTAAAATATCCATAACTCAAAAGGTATTCATTAAACTAAGGTTATGTAATTATATTTATGGAGATATTGTCGCCAAATTCTTAAATTTTTGATTTCTATTTTTTTTTTACATAGATTGATGCTGTATGTCATTCTGTTGATTATGATGTGTTTGGTTTTTTAGGTCATCTGACCTGAGTCATCGTTCTCCGTCCGTCGTCATCTGCCGTAAGCTTGTGTCGTAGGCCATCACGATATTACTTTCAAAACGCTACTCCTCATTTACTTTAAAGTGGATTACTACCAAGTTTGGTATGAAATATGATGGGGGAGTGCAAACATTTTAGGTAAATGAGGCTGGTCTGACCCCTAGGGCCCGATTGGCGGGGCCCCAGAAGGGGAACTTTGGTGAATTTTTGCTTTAAAACCAAGTTTGATCACCACTTTTCGCAGATGTTATTTGGCCCCTTGATTAACGCAAAATGCAATTTTTGGATGTTTCTGTGCAATAACAGCATCAAATATTATCAGATTTTCTTGAAACAACATTAAATGCCTAAATGGCTGTGCTGAGTTTGATTACCACTTTTCGCAAATGTTATTTGGCAGAGTACTGTCTCCTTGATTAATGAAAAATGTCATTTTTTGCAAAACACTCCTCTCAATAACTGGTGGAAATATTATCCAGCTCTTCAAACGATATACATGGACTTGGCCAAGTTCAATAGCTGTGGTAACCTCAGATCTAATTGTGTCAACAGCATGAAAGTTACATGTTCCAACCAAACCTAAAAAGACTTCACTTACAATATGATTCCCCCCTCACGAAAGGCGTAAAGAGTGGGATATAATTTCTACCAGCTAGCTTGTTACCAATGTTAATTCAACAAACCCTCCTGCCAAAACAATTTCTTGGTTTTCTCCAAGGACACAAAGACCATTAACTTCTGAGTAGTTGCAAAGAAACTCATTGAGAGCCATGTTATTTGATGGGTTTCTTAAAAATTTCTTGTAGTTTGGAACATTTCTGGTACCTAGGGACTTGATATTACATCTGTAGCATGCTGGGGTGAAGGGCTACCAAGTTTGTTCAAATGGATGACCTTGACCTACATTCAAGGTTACAGGGGGTCAAATATGCTAAAATTTTAGTACATCTTCTCATTAACCAAGAAGCCTAGAAACCTGATATTGGGCATATAGCATGCTGGGATATGACCATGATCTTGACCTTCATTAACCGTCACCAGGCTCAAATATGCTAAACAAATCCTTTAAACGTCTTCTGGAGGACCAACACACATAGAAACAATATATTTTGCCTGTAGCACGCTGGAGTTAACAAATTGACCTCATATTCAAGGTCAGAGGAATCAAATCTACCAAATATTCCAAAATTAAGGTGACTGTTAAGGCCCATGGGCCTCTTGTATTTCAGTTCAACCATCATTTTCTGGTCCCTTACATATAATCAGTCATTAAGAAAAGTAGGTTGTTCTTTGTTCTACGGTGGGTAGGGGTTGGCAAATTTTTTTTGCCTTCTTTCTGCACTACTACCAAAGATGTACAGATAATTGTACTGTAGCATGCTGAGATAAATTATTAAAATGTTGAAAATGAATTACCTTGACTCAAGTTTGCAACGGTCAAATGTGTTTGATAATCAAGATGCTGATATAGCCAGGGAACTAATACTTTGCTTGTAACATACTGGGATGAAGGACTTCCATTTCAAGGTCAGAGGGATCAAATAGATTTAAAAAAAAATCAAATACATGTAAATAGAGGGGAAAAATTAACCAGGATAGGTTATACTAATGTGTCTTGTTAAGTTTGCAGGTGAGTGATATAGGCCCATTAGACATACATGGTGTAAACTGTTACAGCTATATTATAATTGTATATATGTATAAAAAATATTCTAATGAAATTCTTTTAAATGCATTATCACTTAGTTCTTTAGCAAGTAATTAAAAGCAAGTTATACAAATGAATTTTTTTCATCATCTATTGTTGCTATATTCATGTTGAAGGATATATCTGTCACTTACATGTATGATGAATTGAAAAATTAATGGATATTTGCAAAGAGGAATAAAAAGAACTTGTATCCAGTTTATATCAAAGTTCTCTTTTATCTTATACCATACTTTTTTGATAGTTTGTTACCACTGGTTAAACCTTCAGGGGGGTGGGTTTACAGAATTTCTCTCGGTGCTCTAGTAGCTTTATTTCCTCTTTCACTAGCCAAAGCTTCTGACCGCATCACACCCGCCTATCTATGACAAAGGTTCGTAGAGGTTAACAGTTGTATAGATTATAAAGGCACACTCTACAACAGAGGCATTGGTTATAGAGGACACACTCTACAACAGAGTTATTGGTTATAGAGGACACACTCTACAACAGAGGTATTGGTTATAGAGGACACACTCTACAACAGAGTTATTGGTTATAGAGGACACACACTACTAGAGAGGTATTGGTTATAGAGGACACACTCTACTAGAGAGGTATTGGTTATAGAGGACACACTCTACAACAGAGGTATTGGTTATAGAGGACACACTCTACAACAGAGGTATTGGTTATAGAGGACACACTCTACTAGAGAGGTATTGGTTATAGAGGACACACACTACAACAGAGGTATTGGTTATAGAGGTCACACTCTACAACAGAGGTATTGGTTATAGAGGTCACACTCTACAACAGAGGAATTGGTTATATAGGACACACTCTACAACAGAGGTATTGGTTATATAGGACACACTCTACAACAGAGGTATTGGTTATATAGGACACACTCTACAACAGAGGTATTGGTTATAGAGGACACACTCTACAACAGAGGTATTGGTTATAGAGGACACACACTACTAGAGAGGTATTGGTTATAGAGGACACACTCTACAACAGAGGTATTGGTTATAGAGGACACACTCTGCAACAGAGGTATTGGTTATAGAGGACACACTCTACAACAGAGGTATTGGTTATAGAGGACACACTCTACAACAGAGTTATTGGTTATAGAGGACACACACTACTAGAGAGGTATTGGCTATAGAGGACACACTCTACAACAGAGGTATTGGTTATAGAGGACACATTCTACAACAGAGGTATTGGTTATAGAGGACTCACTCTACTAGAGAGGTATTGGTTATAGAGGACACACACTACTAGAGAGGTATTGGTTATATAGGACACTCTACAACAGAGGTATTGGTTATATAGGACACACTCTACAACAGAGGCATTGGTTATAGAGGACACACTCTACAACAGAGGTATTGGTTATAGAGGACACACTCTACAACAGAGGTATTGGTTATAGAGGACACACTCTACAACAGAGGTATTGGTTATAGAGGACACACTCTACAACAGAGGTATTGGTTATAGAGGACACACTCTACAACAGAGGTATTGGTTATAGAGGACACACTCTACAACAGAGGTATTGGTTATAGAGGACACACTCTACAACAGAGGTATTGGTTATAGAGGACACACTCTACAACAGAGGTATTGGTTATAGAGGACACACTCTACAACAGAGGTATTGGTTATAGAGGACACACTCTACAACAGAGGTATTGGTTATAGAGGACACACTCTACAACAGAGGTATTGGTTATAGAGGACACACTCTACAACAGAGGTATTGGTTATAGAGGACACACTCTACAACAGAGGTATTGGTTATAGAGGACACACTCTACAACAGAGGTATTGGTTATAGAGGACACACTCTACAACAGAGGTATTGGTTATAGAGGACACACTCTACAACAGAGGTATTGGTTATAGAGGACACACTCTACAACAGAGGTATTGGTTATAGAGGACACACTCTACAACAGAGGTATTGGTTATAGAGGACACACTCTACAACAGAGGTATTGGTTATAGAGGACACACTCTACAACAGAGGTATTGGTTATAGAGGACACACTCTACAACAGAGGTATTGGTTATAGAGGACACACTCTACAACAGAGGTATTGGTTATAGAGGACACACTCTACAACAGAGGTATTGGTTATAGAGGACACACTCTACAACAGAGGTATTGGTTATAGAGGACACACTCTACAACAGAGGTATTGGTTATAGAGGACACACCCTACAACAGAGGTATTGGTTATAGAGGACACACTCTACAACAGAGGTATTGGTTATAGAGGACACACTCTACAACAGAGGTATTGGTTATAGAGGACACACTCTACAACAGAGGTATTGGTTATAGAGGACACACTCTAAAACAGAGGCATTGGTTATAGAGGACACACACTACAACAGAGGTATTGGTTATAGAGGAAACACTCTACAACAGAGGTATTGGTTATAGAGGACACACACTACAACAGAGGTATTGGTTATAGAGGACACACTCTACAACACAGGTATTGGTTATAGAGGAAACTACTAGAGAGGTATTGGTTATAGAGGAAACAATCTGCAACAGAGGTATTGGTTATAGAGGACACACTCTACAACAGAGGCATTGGTTATAGAGGACACACTCTACAACAGAGGTATTGGTTATATAGGACACGCTCTACAACAGAGGTATTGGTTATATAGGACACACTCTACAACAGAGGTATTGGTTATAGAGGACACACTCTACAACAGAGGTATTGGTTATAGAGGACACACACTACTAGAGAGGTATTAGTTATAGAGGACACACTCTACAACAGAGGTATTGGTTATAGAGGACACACTCTACAACAGAGGCATTGGTTATAGAGGACACACTCTACAACAGAGGTATTGGTTATATAGGACACGCTCTACAACAGAGGTATTGGTTATATAGGACACACTCTACAACAGAGGTATTGGTTATAGAGGACACACTCTACAACAGAGGTATTGGTTATAGAGGACACACACTACTAGAGAGGTATTAGTTATAGAGGACACACTCTACAACAGAGGTATTGGTTATAGAGGACACACTCTACAACAGAGGCATTGGTTATAGAGGACACACTCTACAACAGAGGTATTGGTTATATAGGACACACTCTACAACAGAGATATCGGTTATAGAGGACACCCTCTACAACAGAGGTATTGCTTATAGAGGACACACTCTACAACAGAGGTATTGGTTATAGAGGACACACTCTACAACAGAGGTATTGGTTATAGAGGACACACTCTACAACAGAGGTATTAGTTATAGAGGACACACTCTACAACAGAGGTATTGGTTATAGAGGACACACCCTACAACAGAGGTATTGGTTATAGAGGACACACTCTACAACAGAGGTATTGGTTATAGAGGACACACTCTACAACAGAGGTATTGGTTATAGAGGACACACTCTACAACAGAGGTATTGGTTATAGAGGACACACTCTACAACAGAGGTATTGGTTATAGAGGACACACCCTACAACAGAGGTATTGGTTATAGAGGACACACTCTACAACAGAGGTATTGGTTATAGAGGACACACTCTACAACAGAGGTATTGGTTATAGAGGACACACTCTACAACAGAGGTATTGGTTATAGAGGACACACTCTACAACAGAGGTATTGGTTATAGAGGACACACTCTACAACAGAGGTATTGGTTATAGAGGACACACTCTACAACAGAGGTATTGGTTATAGAGGACACACTCTACAACAGAGGTATTGGTTATAGAGGACACACTCTACAACAGAGGTATTGGTTATAGAGGACACACTCTACAACAGAGGTATTGGTTATAGAGGACACACTCTACAACAGAGGTATTGGTTATAGAGGACACACTCTACAATCAGAGGTATTGGTTATAGAGGACACACTCTACAACAGAGGTATTGGTTATAGAGGACACACTCTACAACAGAGGTATTGGTTATAGAGGACACACTCTACAACAGAGGTATTGGTTATAGAGGACACACTCTACAACAGAGGTATTGGTTATAGAGGACACACTCTACAACAGAGGTATTGGTTATATAGGACACACCCTACAACAGAGGTATTGGTTATAGAGGACACACTCTACAACAGAGGTATTGGTTATAGAGGACACACTCTACAATAGAGGTATTGGTTATAGAGGACACACTCTACAACAGAGGTATTGGTTATAGAGGACACACTCTACAACAGAGGTATTGGTTATAGAGGACACACTCTACAACAGAGGTATTGGTTATATAGGACACACTCTACAACAGAGGTATTGGTTATAGAGGACACACTCTACAACAGAGGTATTGGTTATAGAGGACACACTCTACAACAGAGGTATTGGTTATAGAGGACACACTCTACAACAGAGGTATTGGTTATAGAGGACACACTCAACAACAGAGGTATTGGTTATAGAGGTCACAATCTTAAACAGGGGTATTGGTTATAGAGGACACACACTACAACAGAGGTATTGGTTATAGAGGACACACTCTACAACACAGGTATTGGTTATAGAGGACACCCTCTACAACAGAGGTATTGGTTATAGAGGACACACCCTATAACAGAAGGTATTGGTTATAGAGGACACACTCTACAACAGAGGTATTGGTTATAGAGGACACACTCTACAACAGAGGTATTGGTTATAGAGGACACACTCTACAACAGAGGTATTGGTTATAGAGGACACACTCTACAACAGAGGTATTGGTTATAGAGGACACACCCTACAACAGAGGTATTGGTTATAGAGGACACACTCTACAACAGAGGTATTGGTTATAGAGGACACACTCTACAACAGAGGTATTGGTTATAGAGGACACACTCTACAACAGAGGTATTGGTTATAGAGGACACACTCTACAACAGAGGTATTGGTTATAGAGGACACACTCTACAACAGAGGTATTGGTTATAGAGGACACACTCTACAACAGAGGTATTGGTTATAGAGGACACACTCTACAACAGAGGTATTGGTTATAGAGGACACACTCTACAACAGAGGTATTGGTTATAGAGGACACACTCTACAACAGAGGTATTGGTTATATAGGACACACTCTACAACAGAGGTATTGGTTATAGAGGACACACTCTACAACAGAGGTATTGGTTATAGAGGACACACTCTACAACAGAGGTATTGGTTATAGAGGACACACTCTACAACAGAGGTATTGGTTATAGAGGACACACTCTACAACAGAGGTATTGGTTATAGAGGACACACTCTACAACAGAGGTATTGGTTATAGAGGACACACCTCTACCAACAGAAGTATTGGTTATATAGGACACACTCTACAACAGAGGTATTGGTTATAGAGGACACACTCTACAACAGAGGTATTGGTTATAGAGGACACACTCTACAACAGAGGTATTGGTTATAGAGGACACACTCTACAACAGAGGTATTGGTTATAGAGGACACACCCTACAACAGAGGTATTGGTTATAGAGGACACACTCAACAACAGAGGTATTGGTTATAGAGGACACACTCAACAACAGAGGTATTGGTTATAGAGGACACACTCTACAACAGGGGCATTGGTTATAGAGGACACACTCTACAACAGGGGCATTGGTTATAGAGGACACACTCAACAAAAGAGGTATTGGTAATATAGGACACACTCTACAACAGAGGTATTGGTTATAGATGACGCACCCTACAACAGAGGTATTGGTTATAAAAGACACACTCTACAACAGAGGTATTGGTTATAGAGGACACACTCTACAACAGAGGTATTGGTTATAGAGGACACTCTACAACAGAGGTATTGGTTATAGAGGACACAAATTACATCAGAGTTATTGGTTATAGAGGACACTCTACAACAGAGGTATCGGTTGTAGAGGACACACTCTACAACATGTGTATCGGTTATAGAGGACACACTCAACAACAGAGGTATTGGTTATAGAGGTCACACTCAACAACAGAGGTATTGGTTATAGAGGACACACTCTGCAACAGAGGTATTGGTTATATAGGACACACCCTAAACGGAGGTATTGGTTATAGAGGACACACTCTACAACAGAGGTATTGGTTATAGAGGACACACTCTACAATAGAGGTATTGGTTATAGAGGACACACTCTACAACAGGAGTATTGGTTATAGAGGACACACTCTACAACAGAGGTATCGGTTATAGAGGACGGACTCTGCAACAGAGGTATTGGTTATATAGGACACACCCTAACCGGAGGTATTGGTTATAGAGGACACACTCTACAACAGAGGTATTGGTTATAGAGGACACACTCTGTAACAGAGGTATTGGTTATAGAGGACACACTCTACAACAGAGGTATTGGTTATAGAGGACACACTCTACAACAGAGGGTATTGGTTATAGAGGACACACACTACAACAGAGGTATTGGTTATAGAGGACACACTCTACAACACAGGTATTGGTTATAGAGGACACACTCTACAACAGAGGTATTGGTTATAGAGGACACACCCTATAACAGAAGTATTGGTTATATAGGACACACTCTACAACAGAGGTATTGGTTATAGAGGACACACTCTACAACAGAGGTATTGGTTATAGAGGACACACTCTACAACAGAGGTATTGGTTATAGAGGACACACTCTACAACAGAGGTATTGGTTATAGAGGACACACCCTACAACAGAGGTATTGGTTATAGAGGACACACTCAACAACAGAGGTATTGGTTATAGAGGACACACTCAACAACAGAGGTATTGGTTATAGAGGACACACTCTACAACAGAGGTATTGGTTATAGAGGACACACTCTACAACAGAGGTATTGGTTATAGAGGACACACTCTACAACAGAGGTATTGGTTATAGAGGACACACTCTACAACAGAGGTATTGGTTATAGAGGACACACTCTACAACAGAGGTATTGGTTATAGAGGACACACTCTACAACAGAGGTATTGGTTATAGAGGACACACTCTACAACAGAGGTATTGGTTATAGAGGACACACTCTACAACAGAGGTATTGGTTATAGAGGACACACTCTACAACAGAGGTATTGGTTATAGAGGACACACTCTACAACAGAGGTATTGGTTATAGAGGACACACTCTACAACAGAGGTATTGGTTATAGAGGACACACTCTACAACAGAGGTATTGGTTATAGAGGACACACTCTACAACAGAGGTATTGGTTATAGAGGACACACTCTACAACAGAGGTATTGGTTATAGAGGACACACTCTACAACAGAGGTATTGGTTATAGAGGACACACTCTACAACAGAGGTATTGGTTATAGAGGACACACTCTACAATAGAGGTATTGGTTATAGAGGACACACTCTACAACAGGAGTATTGGTTATAGAGGACACACTCTACAACAGGGGCATTGGTTATAGAGGACACACTCTACAACAGGGGCATTGGTTATAGAGGACACACTCAACAAAAGAGGTATTGGTTATATAGGACACACTCTACAACAGAGGTATTGGTTATAGAGGACGCACCCTACAACAGAGGTATTGGTTATAAAGGACACACTCTACAACAGAGGTATTGGTTATAGAGGACACACTCTACAACAGAGGTATTGGTTATAGAGGACACACTCTACAACAGAGGTATTGGTTATAGAGGACACAAATTACATCAGAGGTATTGGTTATAGAGGACACTCTACAACAGAGGTATCGGTTGTAGAGGACACACTCTACAACATGTGTATCGGTTATAGAGGACACACTCTACAACAGAGGTATTGGTTATAGAGGACACACTCTACAACAGAGGTATTGGTTATAGAGGACACACTCTACAACAGAGGTATTGGTTATAGAGGACACACTCTACAACAGAGGTATTGGTTATAGAGGACACACTCTACAACAGAGGTATTGGTTATAGAGGACACACTCTACAACAGAGGTATTGGTTATAGAGGACACACTCTACAACAGAGGTATTGGTTATAGAGGACACACTCTACAACAGAGGTATTGGTTATAGAGGACACACTCTACAACAGAGGTATTGGTTATAGAGGACACACTCTACAACAGAGGTATTGGTTATAGAGGACACACTCTACAACAGAGGTATTGGTTATAGAGGACACACTCTACAACAGAGGTATTGGTTATAGAGGACACACTCTACAACAGAGGTATTGGTTATAGAGGACACACTCTACAACAGAGGTATTGGTTATAGAGGACACACTCTACAACAGAGGTATTGGTTATAGAGGACACACACTACAACAGAGGTATTGGTTATAGAGGACACACTCTACAACACAGGTATTGGTTATAGAGGACACCCTCTACAACAGAGGTATTGGTTATATAGGACACACACTACAACAGAGGTATTGGTTATAGAGGACACACTCTACAACACAGGTATTGGTTATAGAGGACACACACTACTAGAGAGGTATTGGTTATAGAGGAAACAATCTGCAACAGAGGTATTGGTTATAGAGGACACACTCTACAACAGAGGCATTGGTTATAGAGGACACACTCTACAACAGAGGTATTGGTTATAGAGGACACGCTCTACAACAGAGGTATTGGTTATAGAGGACACACTCTACAACAGAGGCATTGGTTATAGAGGACACACGCTACAACAGAGGTATTGGTTATAGAGGACACACTCTACAACAGAGGTATTGGTTATAGAGGACACACACTACAACAGAGGTATTGGTTATAGAGGACACACTCTGTAACAGAGGTATTGGTTATATAGGACACACTCTACAACAGAGGTATTGGTTATAGAGGACACACTCTACAACAGAGGTATTGGTTATAGAGGACACACTCTACAACAGAGGTATTGGTTATAGAGGTCACAATCTTAAACAGGGGTATTGGTTATAGAGGACACACACTACAACAGAGATATTGGTTATAGAGGACACACTCTACAACACAGGTATTGGTTATAGAGGACACACTCTACAACACAGGTATTGGTTATAGAGGACACGCTCTACAACAGAGGTATTGGTTATAGAGGACACACTCTACAACAGAGGCATTGGTTATAGAGGACACACGCTACAACAGAGGTATTGGTTATAGAGGACACACTCTACAACAGAGGTATTGGTTATAGAGGACACACACTACAACAGAGGTATTGGTTATATAGGACACACTCTACAACAGACGTATTGGTTATAGAGGACACACTCTACAACAGAGGTATAGGTTATAGAGGACACACTACAACAGAGGTATTGGTTATAGAGGACACACCCTACAACAGAGGTATTGGTTATAGAGGACACACCCTACAACAGAGGTATTGGTCATAGAGGACACACACTACTAGAGAGGTATTGGTTGTAGAGGACACACTCTACAACAGAGATATTGGTTATAGAGGACACCCTCTACAACAGAGGTATTGGTTATATAGGACACACTCTACAACAGACGTATTGGTTATAGAGGACACACTCTACAACAGAGGTATAGGTTATAGAGGACACACTACAACAGAGGTATTGGTTATAGAGGACACACCCTACAACAGAGGTATTGGTTATAGAGGACACACACTACTAGAGAGGTATTGGTTATAGAGGACACACTCTACAACAGAGATATTGGTTATAGAGGTCACAATCTTCAACAGGGGTATTGGTTATAGAGGACACACACTACAACAGAGGTATTGGTTATAGAGGACACACTCTACAACAGAGCTATTGGTTATAGAGGACACACACTACAACAGCGGTATTGGTTATAGAGGACACACACTACAACAGAGGTATTGGTTATAGAGGACACACTCTGTAACAGAGGTATTGGTTATAGAGGACACACTCTACAACAGAGGTATTGGTTATAGAGGACACACTCTACAACAGAGGTATTGGTTATAGAGGACACACTCAACAACAGAGGTATTGGTTATAGAGGTCACAATCTTCAACAGGGGTATTGGTTATAGAGGACACACACTACAACAGAGATATTGGTTATAGAGGACACACTCTACAACACAGGTATTGGTTATAGAGGACACACTCTACAACAGAGGTATTGGTTATAGAGGACACACTCTACAACAGAGGTATTGGTTATAGAGGACACACTCTACAACAGAGGCATTGGTTATAGAGGACACACACTACAACAGAGGTATTGGTTATAGAGGACACACTCTACAACAGAGGTATTGGTTATAGAGGACACACTCTACAACAGAGGTATTGGTTATAGAGGACACACTCTACAACAGAGGTATTGGTTATAGAGGACACACTCTACAACAGAGGTATTGGTTATAGAGGACACACGCTACAACAGAGGTATTGGTTATAGAGGACACACTCTACAACAGAGGTATTGGTTATAGAGGACACACTCTACAACAGAGGTATTGGTTATATAGGACACACTCTACAACAGAGGTATTGGTTATAGAGGACACACTCTACAACAGAGGTATTGGTTATAGAGGACACACTCTACAACAGAGGTATTGGTTATAGAGGACACACTCTACAACAGAGGTATTGGTTATAGAGGACACACCCTACAACAGAGGTATTGGTTATAGAGGACACACACTACTAACAGAGGTATTGGTTATAGAGGACACACTCTACAACAGAGGTATTGGTTATAGAGGACACACCTCTACAACAGAGGTATTGGTTATAGAGGACACACTCTACAACAGAGGTATTGGTTATAGAGGACACACTCTACAACAGAGGTATTGGTTATAGAGGACACACTCTACAACAGAGGTATTGGTTATAGAGGACACACCCTACAACAGAGGTATTGGTTATAGAGGACACACACTACAACAGAGGTATTGGTTATAGAGGACACACTCTACAACAGAGGTATTGGTTATAGAGGACACACTCTACAACAGAGGTATTGGTTATAGAGGACACACACTACAACAGAGGTATTGGTTATAGAGGACACACTCTACAACAGAGGTATTGGTTATAGAGGACACACTCTACAACAGAGGTATTGGTTATAGAGGACACACTCTACAACAGAGGTATTGGTTATAGAGGACACACTCTACAACAGAGGTATTGGTTATAGAGGACACACTCTACAACAGAGGTATTGGTTATAGAGGACACACTCTACAACAGAGGTATTGGTTATAGAGGACACACTCTACAACAGAGGTATTGGTTATAGAGGACACACTCTACAACAGAGGTATTGGTTATAGAGGACACACTCTACAACAGAGGTATTGGTTATAGAGGACACACTCTACAACAGAGGTATTGGTTATAGAGGACACACTCTACAACAGAGGTATTGGTTATAGAGGACACACTCTACAACAGAGGTATTGGTTATAGAGGACACACTCTACAACAGAGGTATTGGTTATAGAGGACACACTCTACAACAGAGGTATTGGTTATAGAGGACACACTCTACAACAGAGGTATTGGTTATAGAGGACACACTCTACAACAGAGGTATTGGTTATAGAGGACACACTCTACAACAGAGGTATTGGTTATAGAGGACACACTCTACAACAGAGGTATTGGTTATAGAGGACACACTCTACAACAGAGGTATTGGTTATAGAGGACACACTCTACAACAGAGGTATTGGTTATAGAGGACACACTCTACAACAGAGGTATTGGTTATAGAGGACACACTCTACAACAGAGGTATTGGTTATAGAGGACACACTCTACAACAGAGGTATTGGTTATAGAGGACACACTCTACAACAGAGGTATTGGTTATAGAGGACACACTCTACAACAGAGGTATTGGTTATAGAGGACACACTCTACAACAGAGGTATTGGTTATAGAGGACACACTCTACAACAGAGGTATTGGTTATAGAGGACACACTCTACAACAGAGGTATTGGTTATAGAGGACACACTCTACAACAGAGGTATTGGTTATAGAGGACACACACTACAACAGAGGTATTGGTTATAGAGGACACACTCTACAACAGAGGTATTGGTTATAGAGGACACACTCTACAACAGAGGTATTGGTTATAGAGGACACACTCTACAACAGAGGTATTGGTTATAGAGGACACACTCTACAACAGAGGTATTGGTTATAGAGGACACACTCTACAACAGAGGTATTGGTTATAGAGGACACACTCTACAACAGAGGTATTGGTTATAGAGGACACACTCTACAACAGAGGTATTGGTTATAGAGGACACACTCTACAACAGAGGTATTGGTTATAGAGGACACACTCTACAACAGAGGTATTGGTTATAGAGGACACACTCTACAACAGAGGTATTGGTTATAGAGGACACACTCTACAACAGAGGTATTGGTTATAGAGGACACACTCTACAACAGAGGTATTGGTTATAGAGGACACACTCTACAACAGAGGTATTGGTTATAGAGGACACACTCTACAACAGAGGTATTGGTTATAGAGGACACACTCTACAACAGAGGTATTGGTTATAGAGGACACACTCTACAACAGAGGTATTGGTTATAGAGGACACACTCTACAACAGAGGTATTGGTTATAGAGGACACACTCTACAACAGAGGTATTGGTTATAGAGGACACACTCTACAACAGAGGTATTGGTTATAGAGGACACACTCTACAACAGAGGTATTGGTTATAGAGGACACACTCTACAACAGAGGTATTGGTTATAGAGGACACACTCTACAACAGAGGTATTGGTTATAGAGGACACACTCTACAACAGAGGTATTGGTTATAGAGGACACACTCTACAACAGAGGTATTGGTTATAGAGGACACACTCTACAACAGAGGTATTGGTTATAGAGGACACACTCTACAACAGAGGTATTGGTTATAGAGGACACACTCTACAACAGAGGTATTGGTTATAGAGGACACACTCTACAACAGAGGCATTGGTTATAGAGGACACACTCTACAACAGAGGTATTGGTTATAGAGGACACACTCTACAACAGAGGTATTGGTTATAGAGGACACACTCTACAACAGAGGTATTGGTTATAGAGGACACACTCTACAACAGAGGTATTGGTTATAGAGGACACACTCTACAACAGAGGTATTGGTTATAGAGGACACACTCTACAACAGAGGTATTGGTTATAGAGGACACACTCTACAACAGAGGTATTGGTTATAGAGGACACACTCTACAACAGAGGTATTGGTTATAGAGGACACACTCTACAACAGAGGTATTGGTTATAGAGGACACACTCTACAACAGAGGTATTGGTTATAGAGGACACACTCTACAACAGAGGTATTGGTTATAGAGGACACACTCTACAACAGAGGTATTGGTTATAGAGGACACACTCTACAACAGAGGTATTGGTTATAGAGGACACACTCTACAACAGAGGTATTGGTTATAGAGGACACACTCTACAACAGAGGTATTGGTTATAGAGGACACACTCTACAACAGAGGTATTGGTTATAGAGGACACACTCTACAACAGAGGTATTGGTTATAGAGGACACACTCTACAACAGAGGTATTGGTTATAGAGGACACACTCTACAACAGAGGTATTGGTTATAGAGGACACACTCTACAACAGAGGTATTGGTTATAGAGGACACACTCTACAACAGAGGTATTGGTTATAGAGGACACACTCTACAACAGAGGTATTGGTTATAGAGGACACACTCTACAACAGAGGCATTGGTTATAGAGGACACACTCTACAACAGAGGTATTGGTTATAGAGGACACACTCTACAACAGAGGTATTGGTTATAGAGGACACACTCTACAACAGAGGTATTGGTTATAGAGGACACACTCTACAACAGAGGTATTGGTTATAGAGGACACACTCTACAACAGAGGTATTGGTTATAGAGGACACACTCTACAACAGAGGTATTGGTTATAGAGGACACACTCTACAACAGAGGTATTGGTTATAGAGGACACACTCTACAACAGAGGTATTGGTTATAGAGGACACACTCTACAACAGAGGTATTGGTTATAGAGGACACACTCTACAACAGAGGTATTGGTTATAGAGGACACACTCTACAACAGAGGTATTGGTTATAGAGGACACACTCTACAACAGAGGTATTGGTTATAGAGGACACACTCTACAACAGAGGTATTGGTTATAGAGGACACACTCTACAACAGAGGTATTGGTTATAGAGGACACACTCTACAACAGAGGTATTGGTTATAGAGGACACACTCTACAACAGAGGTATTGGTTATAGAGGACACACTCTACAACAGAGGTATTGGTTATAGAGGACACACTCTACAACAGAGGTATTGGTTATAGAGGACACACTCTACAACAGAGGTATTGGTTATAGAGGACACACTCTACAACAGAGGTATTGGTTATAGAGGACACACTCTACAACAGAGGTATTGGTTATAGAGGACACACTCTACAACAGAGGTATTGGTTATAGAGGACACACTCTACAACAGAGGTATTGGTTATAGAGGACACACTCTACAACAGAGGTATTGGTTATAGAGGACACACTCTACAACAGAGGTATTGGTTATAGAGGACACACTCTACAACAGAGGTATTGGTTATAGAGGACACACTCTACAACAGAGGTATTGGTTATAGAGGACACACTCTACAACAGAGGTATTGGTTATAGAGGACACACTCTACAACAGAGGTATTGGTTATAGAGGACACACTCTACAACAGAGGTATTGGTTATAGAGGACACACTCTACAACAGAGGTATTGGTTATAGAGGACACACTCTACAACAGAGGTATTGGTTATAGAGGACACACTCTACAACAGAGGCATTGGTTATAGAGGACACACTCTACAACAGAGGTATTGGTTATAGAGGACACACTCTACAACAGAGGTATTGGTTATAGAGGACACACTCTACAACAGAGGTATTGGTTATAGAGGACACACTCTACAACAGAGGTATTGGTTATAGAGGACACACTCTACAACAGAGGTATTGGTTATAGAGGACACACTCTACAACAGAGGTATTGGTTATAGAGGACACACTCTACAACAGAGGTATTGGTTATAGAGGACACACTCTACAACAGAGGTATTGGTTATAGAGGACACACTCTACAACAGAGGTATTGGTTATAGAGGACACACTCTACAACAGAGGTATTGGTTATAGAGGACACACTCTACAACAGAGGTATTGGTTATAGAGGACACACTCTACAACAGAGGTATTGGTTATAGAGGACACACTCTACAACAGAGGTATTGGTTATAGAGGACACACTCTACAACAGAGGTATTGGTTATAGAGGACACACTCTACAACAGAGGTATTGGTTATAGAGGACACACTCTACAACAGAGGTATTGGTTATAGAGGACACACTCTACAACAGAGGTATTGGTTATAGAGGACACACTCTACAACAGAGGTATTGGTTATAGAGGACACACTCTACAACAGAGGTATTGGTTATAGAGGACACACTCTACAACAGAGGTATTGGTTATAGAGGACACACTCTACAACAGAGGTATTGGTTATAGAGGACACACTCTACAACAGAGGTATTGGTTATAGAGGACACACTCTACAACAGAGGTATTGGTTATAGAGGACACACTCTACAACAGAGGTATTGGTTATAGAGGACACACTCTACAACAGAGGTATTGGTTATAGAGGACACACTCTACAACAGAGGTATTGGTTATAGAGGACACACTCTACAACAGAGGTATTGGTTATAGAGGACACACTCTACAACAGAGGTATTGGTTATAGAGGACACACTCTACAACAGAGGTATTGGTTATAGAGGACACACTCAACAACAGAGGTATTGGTTATAGAGGACACACTCTACAACAGAGGTATTGGTTATAGAGGACACACTCTACAACAGAGGTATTGGTTATAGAGGACACACTCTACAACAGAGGTATTGGTTATAGAGGACACACTCTACAACAGAGGTATTGGTTATAGAGGACACACTCTACAACAGAGGTATTGGTTATAGAGGACACACTCTACAACAGAGGTATTGGTTATAGAGGACACACTCTACAACAGAGGTATTGGTTATAGAGGACACACTCTACAACAGAGGTATTGGTTATAGAGGACACACTCTACAACAGAGGTATTGGTTATAGAGGACACACTCTACAACAGAGGTATTGGTTATAGAGGACACACTCCTACAACAGAGGTATTGGTTATAGAGGACACACTCTACAACAGAGGTATTGGTTATAGAGGACACACTCTACAACAGAGGTATTGGTTATAGAGGACACACTACAACAGAGGTATTGGTTATAGAGGACACACCCTACAACAGAGGTATTGGTTATAGAGGACACACACTACAACAGAGGTATTGGTTATAGAGGACACACTCTACAACAGAGTATTGGTTATAGAGGACACACTCTACAACAGAGGTATTGGTTATAGAGGACACACTCTACAACAGAGGTATTGGTTATAGAGGACACACTCTACAACAGAGGTATTGGTTATAGAGGACACACTCTACAACAGAGGTATTGGTTATAGAGGACACACTCTACAACAGAGGTATTGGTTATAGAGGACACACTCTACAAGAGAGGTATTGGTTATAGAGGACACACTCTACAACAGAGGTATTGGTTATAGAGGACACACTCTACAACAGAGGTATTGGTTATAGAGGACACACTCTACAACAGAGGTATTGGTTATAGAGGACACACTCTACAACAGAGGTATTGGTTATAGAGGACACACTCTACAACAGAGGTATTGGTTATAGAGGACACACTCTACAACAGAGGTATTGGTTATAGAGGACACACTCTACAACAGAGGTATTGGTTATAGAGGACACACTCTACAACAGAGGTATTGGTTATAGAGGACACACTCTACAACAGAGGTATTGGTTATAGAGGACACACTCTACAACAGAGGTATTGGTTATAGAGGACACACTCTACAACAGAGGTATTGGTTATAGAGGACACACTCTACAACAGAGGTATTGGTTATAGAGGACACACTCTACAACAGAGGTATTGGTTATAGAGGACACACTCTACAACAGAGGTATTGGTTATAGAGGACACACTCTACAACAGAGGTATTGGTTATAGAGGACACACTCTACAACAGAGGTATTGGTTATAGAGGACACACTCTACAACAGAGGTATTGGTTATAGAGGACACACTCTACAACAGAGGTATTGGTTATAGAGGACACACTCTACAACAGAGGTATTGGTTATAGAGGACACACTCTACAACAGAGGTATTGGTTATAGAGGACACACTCTACAACAGAGGTATTGGTTATAGAGGACACACTCTACAACAGAGGTATTGGTTATAGAGGACACACTCTACAACAGAGGTATTGGTTATAGAGGACACACTCTACAACAGAGGTATTGGTTATAGAGGACACACTCTACAACAGAGGTATTGGTTATAGAGGACACACTCTACAACAGAGGTATTGGTTATAGAGGACACACTCTACAACAGAGGTATTGGTTATAGAGGACACACTCTACAACAGAGGTATTGGTTATAGAGGACACACTCTACAACAGAGGTATTGGTTATAGAGGACACACTCTACAACAGAGGTATTGGTTATAGAGGACACACTCTACAACAGAGGTATTGGTTATAGAGGACACACTCTACAACAGAGGTATTGGTTATAGAGGACACACTCTACAACAGAGGTATTGGTTATAGAGGACACACTCTACAACAGAGGTATTGGTTATAGAGGACACACTCTACAACAGAGGTATTGGTTATAGAGGACACACTCTACAACAGAGGTATTGGTTATAGAGGACACACTCTACAACAGAGGTATTGGTTATAGAGGACACACTCTACAACAGAGGTATTGGTTATAGAGGACACACTCTACAACAGAGGTATTGGTTATAGAGGACACACTCTACAACAGAGGTATTGGTTATAGAGGACACACTCTACAACAGAGGTATTGGTTATAGAGGACACACTCTACAACAGAGGTATTGGTTATAGAGGACACACTCTACAACAGAGGTATTGGTTATAGAGGACACACTCTACAACAGAGGTATTGGTTATAGAGGACACACTCTACAACAGAGGTATTGGTTATAGAGGACACACTCTACAACAGAGGTATTGGTTATAGAGGACACACTCTACAACAGAGGTATTGGTTATAGAGGACACACTCTACAACAGAGGTATTGGTTATAGAGGACACACTCTACAACAGAGGTATTGGTTATAGAGGACACACTCTACAACAGAGGTATTGGTTATAGAGGACACACTCTACAACAGAGGTATTGGTTATAGAGGACACACTCTACAACAGAGGTATTGGTTATAGAGGACACACTCTACAACAGAGGTATTGGTTATAGAGGACACACTCTACAACAGAGGTATTGGTTATAGAGGACACACTCTACAACAGAGGTATTGGTTATAGAGGACACACTCTACAACAGAGGTATTGGTTATAGAGGACACACTCTACAACAGAGGTATTGGTTATAGAGGACACACTCTACAACAGAGGTATTGGTTATAGAGGACACACTCTACAACAGAGGTATTGGTTATAGAGGACACACACTACAACAGAGGTATTGGTTATAGAGGACACACTCTACAACAGAGGTATTGGTTATAGAGGACACACTCTACAACAGAGGTATTGGTTATAGAGGACACACATCTACAACAGAGGTATTGGTTATAGAGGACACACTCTACACAGAGGTATTGGTTATAGAGGACACACTCTACAACAGAGGTATTGGTTATAGAGGACACACTCTACAACAGAGGTATTGGTTATAGAGGACACACTCTACAACAGAGGTATTGGTTATAGAGGACACACTCTACAACAGAGGTATTGGTTATAGAGGACACACTCTACAACAGAGGTATTGGTTATAGAGGACACACTCTACAACAGAGGTATTGGTTATAGAGGACCACACTCTACAACAGAGGTATTGGTTATAGAGGACACACTCTACAACAGAGGTATTGGTTATAGAGGACACACTCTACAACAGAGGTATTGGTTATAGAGGACACACTCTACAACAGAGGTATTGGTTATAGAGGACACACTCTACAACAGAGGTATTGGTTATAGAGGACACACTCTACAACAGAGGTATTGGTTATAGAGGACACACTCTACAACAGAGGTATTGGTTATAGAGGACACACTCTACAACAGAGGTATTGGTTATAGAGGACACACTCTACAACAGAGGTATTGGTTATAGAGGACACACTCTACAACAGAGGTATTGGTTATAGAGGACACACTCTACAACAGAGGTATTGGTTATAGAGGACACACTCTACAACAGAGGTATTGGTTATAGAGGACACACTCTACAACAGAGGTATTGGTTATAGAGGACACACTCTACAACAGAGGTATTGGTTATAGAGGACACACTCTACAACAGAGGTATTGGTTATAGAGGACACACTCTACAACAGAGGTATTGGTTATAGAGGACACACCTACAACAGAGGTATTGGTTATAGAGGACACACTCTACAACAGAGGTATTGGTTATAGAGGACACACTACAACAGAGGTATTGGTTATAGAGGACACACTCTACAACAGAGGCATTGGTTATAGAGGACACACTCTACAACAGAGGTATTGGTTATAGAGGACACACTCTACAACAGAGGTATTGGTTATAGAGGACACACTCTACAACAGAGGTATTGGTTATAGAGGACACACTCTACAACAGAGGTATTGGTTATAGAGGACACACTCTACAACAGAGGTATTGGTTATAGAGGACACACTCTACAACAGAGGTATTGGTTATAGAGGACACACTCTACAACAGAGGTATTGGTTATAGAGGACACACTCTACAACAGAGGTATTGGTTATAGAGGACACACTCTACAACAGAGGTATTGGTTATAGAGGACACACTCTACAACAGAGGTATTGGTTATAGAGGACACACTCTACAACAGAGGTATTGGTTATAGAGGACACACTCTACAACAGAGGTATTGGTTATAGAGGACACACTCTACAACAGAGGTATTGGTTATAGAGGACACACTCTACAACAGAGGTATTGGTTATAGAGGACACACTCTACAACAGAGGTATTGGTTATAGAGGACACACTCTACAACAGAGGTATTGGTTATAGAGGACACACTCTACAACAGAGGTATTGGTTATAGAGGACACACTCTACAACAGAGGTATTGGTTATAGAGGACACACTCTACAACAGAGGTATTGGTTATAGAGGACACACTCTACAACAGAGGTATTGGTTATAGAGGACACACTCTACAACAGAGGTATTGGTTATAGAGGACACACTCTACAACAGAGGTATTGGTTATAGAGGACACACTCTACAACAGAGGTATTGGTTATAGAGGACACACTCTACAACAGAGGTATTGGTTATAGAGGACACACTCTACAACAGAGGTATTGGTTATAGAGGACACACTCTACAACAGAGGTATTGGTTATAGAGGACACACTCTACAACAGGGGTATTGGTTATAGAGGACACACTCTACAACAGAGGTATTGGTTATAGAGGACACACTCTACAACAGAGGTATTGGTTATAGAGGACACACTCTACAACAGAGGTATTGGTTATAGAGGACACACTCTACAACAGAGGTATTGGTTATAGAGGACACACTCTACAACAGAGGTATTGGTTATAGAGGACACACTCTACAACAGAGGTATTGGTTATAGAGGACACACTCTACAACAGAGGTATTGGTTATAGAGGACACACTCTACAACAGAGGTATTGGTTATAGAGGACACACTCTACAACAGAGGTATTGGTTATAGAGGACACACTCTACAACAGGGGTATTGATTATAGAGGACACACTCTACAACAGAGGTATTGGTTATAGAGGACACACTCTACAACAGAGGTATTGGTTATAGAGGACACACTCTACAACAGAGGTATTGGTTATAGAGGACACACTCTACAACAGAGATATTGGTTATAGAGGACACACTCTACAACAGAGGTATTGGCTATAGAGGACACACTCTACAACAGGGGTATTGGTTATAGAGGACACACTCTACAACAGAGGTATTGGTTATAGAGGACACACTCTACAACAGAGGTATTGGTTATAGAGGACACACTCTACAACAGAGGTATTGGTTATAGAGGACACACTCTACAACAGAGGTATTGGTTATAGAGGACACACTCTACAACAGAGGTATTGGTTATAGAGGACACACTCTACAACAGAGGTATTGGTTATAGAGGACACACTCTACAACAGAGGTATTGGTTATAGAGGACACACTCTACAACAGAGGTATTGGTTATAGAGGACACACTCTACAACAGAGGTATTGGTTATAGAGGACACACTCTACAACAGAGGTATTGGTTATAGAGGACACACTCTACAACAGAGGTATTGGTTATAGAGGACACACTCTACAACAGAGGTATTGGTTATAGAGGACACACTCTACAACAGAGGTATTGGTTATAGAGGACACACTCTACAACAGAGGTATTGGTTATAGAGGACACACTCTACAACAGAGGTATTGGTTATAGAGGACACACTCTACAACAGAGGTATTGGTTATAGAGGACACACTCTACAACAGAGGTATTGGTTATAGAGGACACACTCTACAACAGAGGTATTGGTTATAGAGGACACACTCTACAACAGAGGTATTGGTTATAGAGGACACACTCTACAACAGAGGTATTGGTTATAGAGGACACACTCTACAACAGAGGTATTGGTTATAGAGGACACACTCTACAACAGAGGTATGGGCTATAGAGGACACACTCTACAACAGAGGTATTGGTTATAGAGGACACACACTACAACAGAGGTATTGGTTATAGAGGACACATCCTACAACAGAAGTATTGGTTATAGAGGACACACTCTACAACAGAGGTATTGGTTATAGAGGACACACTCTACAACAGAGGTATTGGTTATAGAGGACACACTCTACAACAGAGGTATTGGTTATAGAGGACACACTCTACAACAGAGGTATTGGTTATAGAGGACACACTCTACAACAGAGGTATTGGTTATAGAGGACACACTCTACAACAGAGGTATTGGTTATAGAGGACACACTCTACAACAGAGGTATTGGTTATAGAGGACACACTCTACAACAGAGGTATTGGTTATAGAGGACACACTCTACAACAGAGGTATTGGTTATAGAGGACACACTCTACAACAGAGGTATTGGTTATAGAGGACACACTCTACAACAGAGGTATTGGTTATAGAGGACACACTCTACAACAGAGGTATTGGTTATAGAGGACACACTCTACAACAGAGGTATTGGTTATAGAGGACACACTCTACAACAGAGGTATTGGTTATAGAGGACACACTCTACAACAGAGGTATTGGTTATAGAGGACACACTCTACAACAGAGGTATTGGTTATAGAGGACACACTCTACAACAGAGGTATTGGTTATAGAGGACACACTCTACAACAGAGGTATTGGTTATAGAGGACACACTCTACAACAGAGGTATTGGTTATAGAGGACACACTCTACAACAGAGGTATTGGTTATAGAGGACACACTCTACAACAGAGGTATTGGTTATAGAGGACACACTCTACAACAGAGGTATTGGTTATAGAGGACACACTCTACAACAGAGGTATTGGTTATAGAGGACACACTCTACAACAGAGGTATTGGTTATAGAGGACACACTCTACAACAGAGGTATTGGTTATAGAGGACACACTCTACAACAGAGGTATTGGTTATAGAGGACACACTCTACAACAGAGGTATTGGTTATAGAGGACACACTCTACAACAGAGGTATTGGTTATAGAGGACACACTCTACAACAGAGGTATTGGTTATAGAGGACACACTCTACAACAGAGGTATTGGTTATAGAGGACACACTCTACAACAGAGGTATTGGTTATAGAGGACACACTCTACAACAGAGGTATTGGTTATAGAGGACACACTCTACAACAGAGGTATTGGTTATAGAGGACACACTCTACAACAGAGGTATTGGTTATAGAGGACACACTCTACAACAGAGGTATTGGTTATAGAGGACACACTCTACAACAGAGGTATTGGTTATAGAGGACACACTCTACAACAGAGGTATTGGTTATAGAGGACACACTCTACAACAGAGGTATTGGTTATAGAGGACACACTCTACAACAGAGGTATTGGTTATAGAGGACACACTCTACAACAGAGGTATTGGTTATAGAGGACACACTCTACAACAGAGGTATTGGTTATAGAGGACACACTCTACAACAGAGGTATTGGTTATAGAGGACACACTCTACAACAGAGGTATTGGTTATAGAGGACACACTCTACAACAGAGGTATTGGTTATAGAGGACACACTCTACAACAGAGGTATTGGTTATAGAGGACACACTCTACAACAGAGGTATTGGTTATAGAGGACACACTCTACAACAGAGGTATTGGTTATAGAGGACACACTCTACAACAGAGGTATTGGTTATAGAGGACACACTCTACAACAGAGGTATTGGTTATAGAGGACACACTCTACAACAGAGGTATTGGTTATAGAGGACACACTCTACAACAGAG
The DNA here is from genome assembly GCF_902652985.1 of Pecten maximus. Classification (NCBI taxonomy): domain Eukaryota; kingdom Metazoa; phylum Mollusca; class Bivalvia; order Pectinida; family Pectinidae; genus Pecten; species Pecten maximus. Next base: position 82,208 of record NW_022979433.1, read on the forward strand.
GTATTGGTTATAGAGGACACACTCTACAACAGAGGTATTGGTTATAGAGGACACACTCTACAACAGAGGTATTGGTTATAGAGGACACACTCTACAACAGAGGTATTGGTTATAGAGGACACACTCTACAACAGAGGTATTGGTTATAGAGGACACACTCTACAACAGAGGTATTGGTTATAGAGGACACACTCTACAACAGAGGTATTGGTTATAGAGGACACACTCTACAACAGAGGTATTGGTTATAGAGGACACACTCTACAACAGAGGTATTGGTTATAGAGGACACACTCTACAACAGAGGTATTGGTTATAGAGGACACACTCTACAACAGAGGTATTGGTTATAGAGGACACACTCTACAACAGAGGTATTGGTTATAGAGGACACACTCTACAACAGAGGTATTGGTTATAGAGGACACACTCTACAACAGAGGTATTGGTTATAGAGGACACACTCTACAACAGAGGTATTGGTTATAGAGGACACACTCTACAACAGAGGTATTGGTTATAGAGGACACACTCTACAACAGAGATATTGGTTATAGAGGACACACTCTACAACAGAGGTATTGGTTATAGAGGACACACTCTACAACAGAGGTATTGGTTATAGAGGACACACTCTACAACAGAGGTATTGGTTATATAGGACACACTCTACAACAGAGGTATTGGTTATAGAGGACACACTCTACAACAGAGGTATTGGTTATAGAGGACACACTCTACAACAGAGGTATTGGTTATAGAGGACACACTCTACAACAGAGGTATTGGTTATAGAGGACACACTCTACAACAGAGGTATTGGTTATAGAGGACACACTCTACAACAGAGGTATTGGTTATAGAGGACACACTCTACAACAGAGGTATTGGTTATAGAGGACACACTCTACAACAGAGGTATTGGTTATAGAGGACACCATTAATTCATTAGACAGTGAAATACTGCATCACTCTACAAGTTTTAGAAACATTTACGGTATATGTTAAGACTAATTTGCATGTGCTTCTTAAAATCAGGCAAGGTGATTTGGCAAGTTATAATGTAAGAACGGAATCCTTTATCGGATAATAAAGGTACCGAAGTGTACAGATAGTTCTTGGTCATTTTCACTAATTACTCAAATAATACTCGAAGGTTCACACTGTAGCCCGTGTTTACAGTAAGGGAATCCCACTTCATGTAATTTTCTAAACTTGTTTTAATGTTAAGGTTTTATTAGTGAGCGCGGAATTCAAAATGAATATAAATAGATAAATAATAGCAATAGATTCAACGTATGAATTCACCTCGAAATCTTCATGTTTGATACAGGTGATTCCCGTTTGTTCATTTTGGAGTATTTTCTAAAACTTTGTAAGTAGACTTAAATCAGTGTAGAACCGTTAAATACCGAGGTTGATAATATCTTGAAAATGCCTATTTGTGATCATCTGATTACGGTATAATACGTTACTCAAAACTGCACATTATGTTACTAATAATATTTTTTCAACCGAAATTAACTTCACTAAAAAATGTCACAACAAATTAAAAAAATAAAAACAATGAATTAACATATCTCCAAGATCCTAAACGATGTGTAAATGTGACTGTTTCAAGACAAATAGTTGAGCCTACCGTAGCCTGTGTGTTATCATACATGTATCGCCATTAGTTATCAAATGATATACATGTATGAAGAAACAGAAAAGAAGACTGTCGTGAAAATATATTTGCTGGTACAGTGTACATACACTTGTATATAAAACTCTTGCCGCAACTACTTGTTGTTTGGATTTCATATTATGTAAACGTATACGAAAAATAGTATCCTCGAGATCTCCAAGTTACAAACTAGTACGACCACAAATTTAAGTGAAATAAACGATCTCTTAGATTCATGATTTAAAAAAAAAGATGCTTAAATGATACGAGATTTGACTGAAAGGACATACTACATGTATGTTTCGCGGAAGTTTTAAACCCTCCTTAATATAATATATATTATGTATCAAAAACTGGAGACCTATAACTTTATTAAATATTATATATAAAATTGGATCAGGGGTTATTGCAAATAGAATAAAATCAGTTTTGGACATAATTGTTAACAAAGATCAATCAGGTTTTATAGCAGGTCGATACATTGGGGAAAACACTAGACTTTTATATGACATTATGAATTATACTGAAGAAAATGATATTCCGGGGATGGTTTTAATGATAGATTTTGAAAAGGCGTTCGATTCTGTTTCTTTTAACTTCATAGCAAAAGTGTTAGATTTTTTTGGTTTCGGAAATTATATAAAAAATTGGGTACAATTGTTTAACTGTAATGTAGGAGCTTCTATTAATCAGGGAGGGAATCTTTCATCATTTTTCAGAATAAAAAGGGGATGTAGACAAGGGGATCCGATCGCACCATATATCTTCATTCTTTGTGCCGAAATTCTTGCTATTAGGCTTAGAAATAACAAACATATTAAGGGGATAGAAGTTGATAATACAAATATTTTACTTTCACAATATGCAGATGACACATACTTAACTCTTGATGGATCTGAGGAATCTCTTAAAGAAACAATGAATGAATTAAATATTTTTGCATCAATTTCAGGATTAAAAATTAATATTGATAAGACAGAAATTGTATGGATTGGCAGTAAAAAATATAGTCAAGATAAATTTCTACCTGAACTAAACTTGAAATGGGGAAAAGAAAAATTCACTCTATTAGGAATAGATTTCAGCGTTGATCTACATGAAATGATTAAAATGAACTTTGATAAGAAAATAGTAAAATTAAAAAATATTATTACTGCTTGGAGCAGACGTAACTTAACTCCAATAGGTAAAATTCATTTAATAAAATCATTAATGATCTCCCAATTTAATCATTTATTTATTGCTCTACCAAACCCAGGTGACAAGATAATTAAAAAAATAAACTCTATTTTATTTGAATTTTTGTGGCATAGTAAAGTGGATAAAATTAAAAGAGATATTATTGTACAAGATCACTCTCATGGGGGACTAAAAATGCTCAATACTCAAAATTTTGTTGATTCATTAAAAATTGGCTGGGTTAAGCGACTGTTTCAATCTTCAGGAAAATGGAAAACACTACTAGAAAAATATTTAGACCTAGATAAACTAATGAATATTGGAGGGAACTATATAGATCTATGCCAACAAAATATTAGCAATTCTTTTTGGAAAGATGTACTTAGGGCTTGGTCAAGATTAGATAACTCTACTAATATGAAAATAGTCAAAGGGAAAGCACTCTTGCATACACCTGTCTGGCATAACAAAAATATTACAATAGGTGGTGGAACAATTTTCTACTCTAAGTGGTATGAAAGGGGTATTTATGTCATTGGTGACTTCTTTAAAGATGTAAACAACAACACTTTTTTCTCTTTTAATGAATTTATTCAAAAGTATAGCATTAACACTAACTTTTTGAAATATAATGGAGTAATATCTGCAATAAAAAAATGTTTACAACACTTTGAATTTGATTCCACTACTTATAACTTTGTATATCCAGTTTTACCTAGCAATATTGCAATATTTCTTAATATTAATAAAGGCTCGAAGATATTTTATGATATTCTAAATTCAAAGAATGATATTACTGCTAAAGGGAAAGAGAAATGGTCTAACGTACTTGATTTCAATTTAAATGATTGGTGTAGTATATATACACTTCCTTTTACAGTAAGTAAAAACTCACGATTACACTGGTTGCAATTTAGAATATCACATCATATCTTAACAACTAATTCATTTCTTTTCAAAGCCAAACTAACAAACAATCCATTCTGTAACTTTTGTAACTCAGAAATTGAATCAATTGTTCACCTTTTTTGGGAATGTGATCAAGTTCAGAATCTTCTTGAAGGTCTAGATATATTATTAGATGCATTATTTATTCCCTTTAGACTAAATAAAAAAACAATGCTTTTTGGTAAATATGATGGTGATTATAAAAATCCATCCTTTAAAGTAGATAATCAAATTATTTTGATTATAAAACAATACATATACAGAAACAGATGTCTGCATAAATCTTTAAATATCAACTCTTTACTCTATTGTATCTATGATCATTATAAAGTCAGAAAATTTTGTAGCTCTAAAAAAGGGGAAAAAGAAAAAAACAAATGTTTGGCTGAATGGAGAAAATGGGATAAACTTTTGCAGATTATGGAATAATACTTTTTTAATCTGTTTTATTGACTTATACATTACACATTTATTTGTATTAAATATTAATAATCGCATACATGTGGTACCTTCTTCTTTTGCTGGAATCCCAGTGTCTGACAATTGCAGTAAATATATATAATTGAGTTAATCTACATTTTTAGTAACAAGTCTACCATCCAGTTCTTTCCTCTTTTGGCATAAATTGTGTAAAGTATGATATTTATTTATTTATTTTTTTTCTTTTGTACTATCTTTGAATAAAAATACTTTAAAATATTACAAAGTACTCCCTTCCTTTTCTTCTTCTCCTTCCTTTCTTTCTTCCACTTTTCATCCTTCTTCTCTTCCTTCTCCTTCCTTTCCTCTTCTTTGTGTATGTCTGTATATGTCTATATGTCTATATGGATTTTTGTCGTTTTGTTCAAGATTAAATAATATAAATGTTATGATTTGTATCCTGTCCACGTGTATCTGTGTTTGTTTTTATCTTATACCATTGATGTTAGGTGTGTATGTTTGTTAGGGTGAGAGGGTGAAACCATATGACGTTAAATATGAAAGGTTTTGGAAGAATATATAGTGTGAAAGCTGAACAATTGAGTGAATAGATGCAATATACATTAATTTGAATGTCAAAAGATAGAATGTAGAGTGAGTGAGTAAGTATGTAAATGTTTCCGAAGTAAAATATATATATGTACCTATGTATAATATGCCTTGGAAAAATAAAACAAATATAAAAAAAATATATTATGTTACAGTTTTCAGTCACTTAATTTGGATTAGATATACAAAAAAAAAAAAAAAAAATCTTGAAAAAATGATGTACACAATGTCTTTGCAATACCTCTGTCAAAACATTTAGTTTAAGCATATTTCATTGCAAATATGTCTAAGACGGTCCAGTAATACAAGAATAAAATGCATTAAAACCATGCAGCCAGCTGACTGTACATAACATTTTTAGAATTGTATGCTTTAAAATCGATGTGATTCTCAAAAATCCCCTCGCCTCTCCCTCATGTCCATGTTTAGCCTTTGCAATCGCCACTCGACTAAATAACGCCAAAACCCAGCTACATGTAACTATGCATGTCGCAAAAATTGGTCCAAATTCGGCTCAGATTTTGGCTACGCCACACCTAACAGTTACGTCACTACTCTTGTATTTCCGTTTCGAGATTCAGGTGAGTAACGTGAGGGATGTTGAAATATCAGTGTTTTTTTTATTCTATCTATCTGAACTTTAAACACCAAATATGATTCGTGTAGATAATTACCAAAGCAGCTATTTGTTGTATGTTGATCATGTGGACTAGCCCGAGTTTCCTCTGGCCCCGATTCGACTGTGGTCAGTCCTACACCAGACATGGTATTAGGACCAGAGAAAATTCCGCATATGAGTAATATTGAACTAACAGATGTTTACTGAAAGTTACCCAACCGGAAGTATTGCATGAATTGTTTGTTCCAACTTGCATTTTTTTTTATCATGACTAAATAAATAGGTTACACGCAAGTTAGTGGTTAGTTGCTATCACAGGTACTTGGGGTTGCGATAACGTAGCTCTGGACGTTTATAAGTCAGCGCTATACACATGTACGCCATGTATATCACAGGTACTTGGGGAAAGAAATTATACCAGGCTATATGGTATATATAATACAATATATAATTTCTTATCCCAAGTACCTGTGATGTATATCAGTCTGTCATTATCATCAGTCTTTGACTTATAGATGAACCAACCTGATAAGCCCGCCTATATCTTTATGGATACGACTCATAAATATGATTTTTCGTTTAATATATATATACATAGTGAATGCTATTTAGAGAGAAAAAAATGTTTTCTTATATAAAACCAATGCTTTATTCCAACTAAAACGCTTATAAAGCAACTGTCAAACCCAAGGGCTTAGAGTTTCTAACTATCTCCTGTGTGGGTATAGTCAAGAATTTATTTGAAAAGATTAATTTAAACAAAAGAAAAAAAATGTTTATGTTTAACTTTATGTCAAGTCCAAAACTGTGTAAACAAAGCTTTTGTCCTTGTGCATGAGTGCACCTTATTTGACACTGAGTACATATTTTCAGTACGCAGTTATTTTCTCACCCAAATTATATCAGGGCCTTTACCTGTGATGTGGTCATATTCTTTTAATTTCAGAAAAAAAGGTGCTATCTTCCAAGCTCAAAAATAATCATCATATCTATGCTTTAATATCATTTTCAATATGCATAATTTAGCAATGATCAATCATTTATAACATTGGCTTGTAAAAACATTATGTGAAATGTATTATGATCAACATTTCTTCATATTTGTTAACCTACAAGGAAACTAACAATTTCTGATTGGGAAAATTTGAACTAGAAATTGGGAAAATACAGACAAACTTCTCTATAGGGGAAGGGGCCTTTATTCGGCCCCAAATCCACCAAAAATAACCACCGTTACACAAAAGTCTCATGTGACCATTAAGACCCATGAGCCTCTTGTCATTAAAAGTTGTAGTGAAATGATTTTACTTACTAATGCAAATACTGCATTTGCACAATTTGTAATATTTGCTCTGTTTAAATTTTATTCTAAGAATATAATTCATTTAAAATTAAAACAGCAAATATGCACTGGTGAAAGTTGTATACTACCTTTACTCTTGCTAACAAACATCACCACATGCACCCAACTGATACACATGAAATCCTTGTACTATATGATACAATATATATCCCCTCTAAGAGCACTACAAAAATTTTGCTTGATAATAGACTAATAAAAATACTGCAATCAATGAATCTGTAATAACATTTTTGTCTGCCAGGTTGAGAGAGCTACCATCATGGCAACAGTCACAGAAAAAAAACCCACAACAATACCACTGGTAAGTTTGAGTTACCTCATTGCATATTTGCCGTGGAACTTAATGACTTCCACAGAATTCGACAGATTTGTATGGATATAGATTTTTTCCACAAATGTAGTGGATAATTTCCATGGCAGAAGTGGACATGTCACCATAGCATCAAACAATCAAGGTCTACACCTGGTTAGATTTTGGATGTCATTAGTCCAAGTTAAATGTCAAAGGTTGTGTTGACCTAAACCTGGTATGATATCTCATGAACTTCATAGAGAAATTATTTTATTGATGAGGGAGGTAGCCTAGTATATCTATGTGAGCACCAGCTTACTATGCTCTCACTTTGCTTTTATTTCAATATTAATCACCACAGATTGGGAGCATTCACTGTCAACCATTTTTGTCGTCTTTGTCCAGCTTAACAATAACCAGGGATGTCACACTTGCTTCAGTTTCAATCGTATGCCAATTTTTTTTCACAGGAGCAGACACTATCACCTCATATTTCCCATATGTGTAGCCAATGGGATGTCTGTTTTCTGTCATGTGATGTACTGATGTAAGATAAGTTGTTGTGAATTTGAAGACAGGAAGCAGTCTTTGGAGTACAAGTGTACAACGAAAATCATTTTCTGATTACCTTACACTCCACAAACCCTTGGCAGATTTAGTCGTCAGCTCCGGCCTTCTAGTGGAGATTTGAAATTGCAACACATTACACATAGAATTTTTTACCAATCAAAACAAGCGTTACAGATGTATTCATCGGTGATATTTACAAATACATATGGAGGCTTGTAGTTTTGATGAGCTATGTGATCAGTAACTTCTATCAATTGATCAAGCACTCCGAATGTTCCCAAAATATTGTATATGTTTGTTTTCAGGTGAAATGTCATAACATTATTGACAAGGTAGCTCTGTACTGGGTGCCAAAAATTTTGAATTACTGCGAAACCAAGCCTGAATATAAGATGCGATTTGATTCCTAGCTAGGATTCCAGGGTGCAATGTCGGTTTGGACACAAATATATCTGCCAAGGTTTCGCAGAGTGTAATGTAATCAGAAGCCTTGGCCAGGGAAGATGAATGAAAATAGAAAGAGAGTTTGCATAATAAGGTATAATATTTGTGGTACAGGTTGGAGCATAGGAAGCTCTAGAGAGTAGTGGACAATGAACTAGATGCTGGCTGTAAATCACCTTAAGGTAAACCCCACCCATATAATGAAGTGGGCCTAACGAATATCAGTTTGGAAATTTGCATGTCAAGTAAATGTAAACTTTAGTAAATCTTGGAAAAAGAATGAGACTCGGAGAGAAATGATACCACCAGGGAAGGTTTTCTATAATACTGCAAGAGAAAGAGAGACAGAGAGGGGGTGACCATCAGGGAAGGTTGTACATGCTCAGAGTGAAGGAGAGACCAAGAAGTGATACCTTCAGGGAAGGTGTCTATACCTCAAGAGAAAGAGCGACAGAGAGGGTGTACCATCAGGGAAGGTTGTCTATACTCCCAAGAAAAAGAGAGACAGAGAAAGGATACCATAAGGGAAGGTTGTCTATATGCTCTCCGAGAGAGATGTGTGTTTTGAGAGAAAGAGACAGAGAAAGGATTCTATCAGGGAAGGTTGTCTGTGCTCCGAGAGAGAAAGAGAGAGAAAGAGAGAGAAAGAGAATGGATACCATCAGGGAAGGTTGTCCATGCCCTGGAGAGAAAGAAAGAGACAGAGAATGGATACCATCAGGGAAGGTTGTCCGTGCTCCGAGAGAGAAAGGGAGAGAAAGAGAATGGATAACATCCGGAAAGGTTGTCCGTGCTCTGAAAGAGAAAGAGAATGGATACCATCAGGGAAGGTTGTCCGTGCTCCGAGAGAGAAAGAGAAAGAGAATGGATACCATCAGGGAAGGTTGTCCGTACTCCGAGAGAGAAAGAGAAAGAGAATGGATACCATCAGGGAAGGATGTCCGTGCTCCGAGAGAGAAAGAGAAAGAGAATGGATACCATCAGGGAAGGTTGTCCGTACTCCGAGAGAGAGCGAAAGAGAATGGATACCATCAGGGAAGGTTGTCCGTGCTCCGAGAGAGAAAGAGAAAGAGAATGGATACCATCAGGGAAGGTTGTCCGTACTCCGACAGAGAAAGAGAAAGAGAATGGATACCATCAGGGAGGGTTGTCCGTGCTCCGAGAGAGAAAGAGAAAGAGAATGGATACCATCAGGGAAGGTTGTCTGTGCTCCGAGAGAGAAAGAGAAAGAGAATGGATACCATCAGGGAAGGTTGTCCGTGCTCCGAGAGAGAAAGAGACAGTGAAAGGATACCATCAGGGAAGGTTGTCCGTGCTCCGAGAGAGAAAGAGAAAGAGAATGGATACCATCAGGGAAGGTTGTCCGTACTCCAACAGAAAAGGTAACAGAGAATGGTCACTATCAGGGAAGCTTTTCTGTGCTGATCGATTTTGTTCATTATTTACACTGTATAATACATGGTATGTTACACCATCAAGGTATACATCAGATTTTGGAAGTCATTGGTCAAGTTCAGAGGTAAAGGTTGCACTTTATCATTCCAAAAACAAAATGTTTGTGTACAGGATATCTCATAAACTCCTGTACTAATTCATATTCACACCATATCATCACAGCATAAAGTTCTACACACAATATACCCCTTGACCGATTTCTTTTGTTTGATCAGAAGGGTGTTAGAATATCTATGTGAGCATCGGATCACTTTATGTTTTATTGTTTAAGTGTGAAATAAATCTATCCCTGTATCCCAGTGTTAAATAAATGAAAATGTACATTGAAAGACAGAACTGGAAATCATTTTGATAGAAGTATGTTTGATATGATATCTTATAACCATACATCCATTTCATAAATAGTAATTCAAAACAAATAATGGATATGTATTCATATATATAGGAACAAATGTAAAGATAAATCAGGTTTTTTGTTGCATTGCAATTTGAAGTGGACACCTGTCCCAAAGGGTCCTTTAATCAAGGTCACAGGGGTCAAACTTATCTAAGAGTTGTCTAAATGTTTGTCTTAATGTGGCTGGTACATTCTGGAGATGATGCCTTGTAAAGTATGCAAAAAGAAATGGTCTTGACTTATCTTAAGGTCATAGTGGTTAAATTTTTCAAAACATTCAAAACATTGACTTCTTGCAAACATAAGCCTAGTATATTTGGTGTGTATGTTTCTGGGATGCAGCAACAAAGTTTGTGAAAAGAAATAACCTTGACTCATATTAACAGGGGTCAAATTTGTTAAAGCATTCAAACTACTTTTTTTGCTTAGCCTAAATCAAGGGGTAGAATCAAGACATTTCACTTGTAGAATCCTGGGATACAGGGATAGAGCACCACAAAGTTTGCATAAGAATTCACGTCAACTCATATTCAATGTTAGAGGTCAAATTTTTCAAAAACATTTTCACAACTTCTTATCTCAAACCAAAAGGCCTAGAATCAAAATGTATGACTGGTAGGTTCCTGGGATGACACCAAGCAAAGTTGACCTTGACCTTTATTCAAGGTCACAGCAGTAAAGTTTGTGATAACATTCAAATGACTTCTTCAAATGATTAAAAAGGACTAGAATCAAGATGTTTGACTAGTAGGATTCTGGGAAGTTTGTAAAAATAGATGATCTTCACTTATATCAAAGGTGATATGGTTCAACTTTGTTAAAATTCTGAATTTAGAGTCATTACCTACCTAAACTGCCTGGAATCAAGATGTTTTGCTAGTAGGTTCCTGGCATGATATGCGATATAGTTTGTAACATGAAATGTTCTTGAACTGTACATGTATTCAAGGTCAAACACTCAAATGACTTGTGCTTATCATTAAAGAAGTGAATACAAATCTAGTACGTATGTGATGCAGGCCTATTTGGCATGTTATTCAAACTGATCTGATATATTTTCTAGGATAAGTGGTCCTGTCAAGAATGCCAGACTAAGAATTCACCCGCACAAAGGTATTGTTCCTACTGTTGGAAGCTGCATCCAGATTGGCTGCTAGACATTCAGGGCAAGACACCCCAGTCAACTAGTAAGTACAGTAAGAGGCAGGTTATGGCGGTCCCAGGTGAAATGTCATCTTCTGATGGAGAAATTCCGGAATCTGGTGTATACAATGGTTGTTGCTTTGCCACACCAACATGTAGTCAAACAACCAATGAAAAATTAAATGGTTCCAAAGAAAAAGATGAAATGGTACGCAGACTAGAGGAAAGGATTCAACAACAATCAAGTGATTCAAGGTTGGGTGTGATTCTGAAGCCATTGCCTAGTAACATGTGTATGGCATGTCGTTGCCGTCCTAAAACTGCAAGTATCGTCCATGGGGGCACAGGACATCAAGTTTGCTGTTTCAAGTGTGCTCTTCGCCTTAAACATCAAAGGAAACCATGTCCAGTATGTCACAGACCCATACAGAGTATTATCAAAAACTTCATTTTGTAAAAGCAGAGAAAATAACACATGGCCTGCAATGTCATTTCATTGTCATATCATCAAAAGGCTGAAAAACATTTTTGATGCTATGTATGTTAATGTATTTGTTATGTGACGTACACTCACTTGTTAACACAACCATAATAACTTAATATATGAAAGCATTCCATGGATCTTACTTCTATCATTTTATTGCTATCATGTTTTGTCTGTTGTGCATAGTTCGTTGTTGACTTCTTCTCATGAACAGCTGGATTGATTTCAACCAAACTTGGCAGCATTCATCCCAATGAGAAGCCTCTTCAAGTTTGCGAATAAAAAAGGTTCGTTCCAATTAGAGACCAAAAAAGGGTGAATTTGGCACATCTTCTTAGTAAAGAACAATTCATATTCAAAATTGAGGGTCCTCAGAGCAAGGTCTACAAGGTTTGTGAATGAAAAAAATAAAAAAACAAACAAAACAGGTCAATAACGGTCCCCAAGGGGGTGCTTTAAAGGGTAATAACAAAATTTGTTAGAAAGCATCCTCTAGTAAGAGATTGTAGGGAGATTGTATGAAGAAAGTCGTTGTGTTCTGTTGAGGGCTCACAAGGGGCAAAAAGGGGCCAAAAAGGGGCCAAATATTGAAATCTTCTTTAATTTAAGTCTTCTCCAATTCCACTGCATAGATACCCTTGTGAAGCAGCACAAAGTTTGCGAACAAGAGGGTTGAAGCTCCTTGAGGGGCCCTAAAAATGTGCCAAAAATGGGTAAAATTTGGCACATCTTTAAAAATCCTCTCATGAAGCAGCAGTCTGTTTGACTTCATAATTAATTTATATAATTAGGGTCTTTAGGGCATGATGTACAAAGTTTGCAAAAAACAATTGATAAAAAACGGCCAAACCAGGGGATACCATAATGGGTTAAAATTAAACTTGCACCAATTTCAACCAAATTTGGTACAATGTAGAAGATATACTTTTGTGTTAAAACAAATGGCTGTGTCCCCTCAGAGGTCCATAAGGGGGCAGAAAGCGACCAAATGTAAAAATTTGTTCTTCAATTGACTTCACAAAAACAAAGTTTGTGAACAAAAAGGGGGTGGCCCCCTTAATCGGACTTTTTAGTAGGGGCAAAAAATTTCCTAAATTTAGAAAAATCTTGTTGTGAACCATATCTGATTAACTTTATATTTTAGGGGCCACTGTAAAAGGGAAAAAAATGACTTCAACTGATTTCAACTAAATTTGGTAGTTGAAATCAGTTGAAGTCATTTGAAGCATCCCTATTGGAAACCGTCTCAAATTTTTGAATTAAAAAGATGTACATGTACATGTATAATACTTAAGGGGCCTCACTGGCTTGCTGAGGGTGAGGCAGAAAGGCGGCCAAATGTAAAAATGTTACTTTATCAGCTTCATTTCAAACACAACTGTGTGAATTAAAAGCATATTGTCATTCTCTGTTATTGTATTGGCATGTATATAAGCTACAGAAACTTATACAGAGACTGGTATGAGACTTAAAAATTATAACAGCCTTCATATATAGCCATCTTTTATTTTATTAAATTTGTTATTGCTATTTCTTGAAGTACACATGTAGGTTCCTCTTGGTCAATTATTGTGCTCATTTAATTTTCAGTCTAATCTGGAAAACAAAATGGCCGACAGACAGCCATCTTTGATTTTGAAAGTTGAAATTTGACACGATGGTTCGGGATGGTCTGTCTGCTTTGTCTGTCGTCTTGTGCCATCCAACGTGCATAAAATATTCACATTTCAAACTTCTCAAGTTCTGCCAGTGGGATTCAGCTCTAGCTTACCCAAAATGATACGGAGATATTCCTGAGCAAGTGTTTTTTCTTTTCAGGTCAGTCTGAAATCCAAAATGCCCACCATGGCAGCAATCTTGAAAAACACATTTTAAATTTCTTTTCTAGTTCCACTGGTGCCATTGAACTGGAATTTGGTGAGGATTTTAAGGAAGGGGAGCCAACAAAGTGCAATTTTTTTTTCAGCCTTGTAAAAACTTAATTAAGACACATAGCAGCCACGGCAGCAATTTTATAACATGATTGCACAATCATGGTCTTGTCAAGTTCCACCAGTGGGATTCATGATATGGTTGTGACCAAGTTTTTTTTTTTTTTGGTTGGTCTAAATCCAAGATGGCCACCATGGCCAATAGTGCCACTTTACTTGCTTCTGAGTATGTATACTACATAAGTATAGTACAAGGGTCTTTAGAGTCAAATAACCCTTATGGCCCATGGGCCTCTTGTTTTTGCGGTACCATGGCATCTGGCAACAATCGACTTCTTCTTCTTCTTAACCTCTGATCAGAATTCAACAAAATTTGGGGGGAAGCATACCTTTGTAGCTTGGATTCAAATTTATATAATAGATAGGGCTGACTGCCCAACGGCCTGAGGGCGGGCCAAAAGGGGTCCATTAGGCTATATTGATATTAACGTTTTCTCTTGAACTAATGTAAGCATTGTATGACATTTGTATTTCAGTGGTAACATCACTAGGTGATTCGAATTAAAATATATGTAAATGATGGCCGGGACTGCATGACCTTCACTTGAGGAGTCTCAGGGGTGGGGGCAATAGGGGTTCTTTTTGAAATTCTGATACTGTTGTGAAAGTTGACCCAATATACTATATGGAATAACAAAGTTTAAAATATATATGACGAATCTGGTTTTTCACATGTTTTTGAAAATACAATTTGTATGAATTAGATGTTCTTTAAAGGTCGGTTTAAAAATTTCAAAAATGGTTCTGTGACATACAGTAGCCAAATTACCAAGAGCTCATTTTTACTCGATTTGGAAGTCTGAATTTGGCATTGAAAAGTGTTTCATACTATTATCAAAAAGAATAATAGATTACCAATTATTAACGAAGATATGTACATGTAATTCAAAATTTCCAATTGAAACTGGTAAGGGTGGCAACAGAAGAATATGTAACTTTTATTTAGGGAATGAGTATCATTATCTGTTTTCTTGTAAAAATGTGTCTTGCAACTTTGTAAAACTAATATATTCCAAATTTTTTCCTTTCAAATCCAAATGAAACTGAAATGAAAGGTCTATTGTTAATATATAATCAATGAGTCCTAAATGGACTTTCATTTTTTCTTAAAAAGCTTTCTCTTCTACTTTGGTACTGTATGAAACTCAATAATATGTAATAGTATGCTATTGCACCTAAATTGATAATACAATAACCAACAAACGTATACACAGTATCTATTTAATACCATTATTGTGCTGTTATTTGTTATGTGTGAAAGTTTGTTTTCAGTCCATCCAGTCATGCTTAATGTGAACTGTTACATTCCTTGTGTAACACGTACATTTTCATGTGTCAGTGTTCAAATAAAAATCCTGAAATCTATTATGTGTGAGGAATGCTTTTTCATTGTTTCCAAGCTCAAATTTTAAATTGCTTCCACATTCAGTTGTGAAAATATGACAATCATTCCAATAAAAAGTGTGGTTCAAATACCGGTAACTACTGACCAAATGCTATATTTTTTACATGTTATTTTATAATAAATTTGTCATGACCTTCAATTAGTGTACCGAACTTCCGTGTAATTCAAATTACACACCGTATGACTTCATGAAATATCTCATCACGACTGGATATATATATACTTTCCTGCGCAATCTATTTGATGCTTGAGTCAATCAACAATTTTCTTGTTTTGGTATTTCCTTTTTCCTAGAGATCTACATTTTTCAACTGATTTCTGTCGATCGTTACAGCACAATCAGGAAAATCCACATATCAAGTTTCTGAAACTTAATAAGTAGTGATGAGACAAGGATTGTTTATGGCAGACCACACATACATGTATACAGGGATTTAAATAGTCTATTATTAGATGGTAGGCTTTTGATAACCAGATTAGCAGATATTTAGACTAATGTCTCTGTTTCTGCAATTTCTTTCGTAGTCAAAATGATCACAAATATCATGGTGTTTCAATTGCTGTCATTATTTTATTCAAGAAATTACAAAACATCTAAATTTGTGACTGGAAAACAAGCTTGAAGACAATGATTTTTATTGATATGAGCTTCCATAATCTAGTGTCAAAGTGTCGGGACACCTTAACCACTCGGCCACCACGGCCCCGTTACAGTAGGCGTTGACAGAATATCACCACGTCAAATCAATGTTTCTTTACTTACTATTATCAAAATTTACATCCCAAAACGCCAGTACGACAATGAAATCCAATATTTCAAGAGCACAATGTACATCATCAGCGAACCTGCGACGAAAATCCACATTGTTACACTTTTTCTGGAGCTCTGAACATCCCGGCTATTAGACTGCATCGCATACGGTCACAGGGGTTCGGCGTTAAAATTTGAGTAACATATGACATTTATAAATAATCGAAAGACTAAAAATCCAACATTCACTCAAATTATAAAACCTTACAAAATCCATTTTTCAAGGCTTTAGAGAGAATATAAACTCTGTTTTTTAATGTTGTGATATTTCACTGAACAGCTGTCGTCACGTTAACCTTTATGGGGCGCCGTTTTACTATTTATTCCCATTTGGTGATATCACCTATTCAAATAGGTGATATCACCTATTCAAATGAGTGATATCACCCATTCGAATAGGTGATGTCACTTAAGAACTTTTCTAAGTGATATCACCTATTCGAATGAGTGATATCACCTATTCGTTTCATTAAGTGATATCACCCATTCGAATAAGTGATATCACTCATTCGAATAGGTGATATCACTTATTGAAACGAATAGGTGATATCACCAATTCGAATATCACTTAATGAAACGAATAGGTGATATCACTCATTCGAATAGGTGATATCACTTAAGAATTTAATAAGTAGGGTTGGTTTAAATTGAGTTGCTCTTGAGACAAATTCAACATGAACTGCAAAAGTTCATGTTGAATTTGTCTCAAGAGCAACTCAATTCATGACAATTTTTTCGAATAAAAAAGTCGGTATAGATAT
Source organism: Pecten maximus (assembly GCF_902652985.1). Classification (NCBI taxonomy): domain Eukaryota; kingdom Metazoa; phylum Mollusca; class Bivalvia; order Pectinida; family Pectinidae; genus Pecten; species Pecten maximus. The sequence continues at coordinate 98,765 of NW_022979433.1, forward strand.
TAATGTCTCGAAGCGTGTGCAAGTCCAAATGGGGAAAAGCCCGATGAGTTCCGGATTGTGCATGTCAAGTCGGTCGAGTAAAATATTCCCAAATTTTAGGATTAAAAACAGCATTATTTTGTCAAAATAAAAGTATTTAGCATATCTGGTCTTTCATAAAATACAAGAATACATTATAAATTTGATAATTTTAATAATTATTCCATGTTTATAACAACAATGTAGAAAAAGTGAAATTGTTCCGCGGAAGGATTTTAACCATGTATTCATACGCACTGATCAGTGTTAATCTGGTCAAATTCATGAGCAAATGAAACAGATTAAGTTTGGTAGTTTCATTGAGTCCAACTTGATTAGAAATTGAAATATAGATATTGATGAAGGAAGGTTTTTTCCTTGACCGCATGGGTATACCATATTACTCTTCAGAACGAGGCTACCGCCTGCTTATCATTACTGTATAAAGGGCGATAACTCCTCTACCCCTAACGAATCAAATACTCAATAATTGGTATAACGAACAACCCTAATTTAACAATTTAGAAAGATAAGAAAATCTATGAAATATGGAATGAAGTGTAGTAAGGGGCGATAACTCTGTTATCGTTCCTTACGGAACGGAATGTAGACACGGCTACTTTTGGCTATTTAGCAGCACATATCTGGGATTTGAGGGCAAAGAAAACTGTCCGTAACTTCTTGATGAAACTGTCCACACTTGTAAAACTCGGCGTGATCTAGGTCCTGACATATTCGGTATATCTGGGAAAAATCTAGTTATGGAGATATTTGGGGCCAAACAGGCCAAAATCGACACTTTGACTGCTGGTTTCTATATACCTCGACCTGGAGAATTCAATCTGAAAGCTGACGAATTGACACTCCAAATATAGGAAGAAGAAGTAATTCCGAAGAAATCCGCCTGTTTGGTTTTTCGATATCTGTTACAGAACGGCCACAATAGGGCTTTAAAAATGGGTAGTATTTTGGCGAGGTCTCAGGAACGCTGCCGGACATACGTCATGAGTTTGCTGCGCATGCGCTAGATACGAAGGAATGTTCCAGCCGTTTGGCAGGTTAAATCTGTAGCGGTGAACTGGGTTGAATTTTACTCTCTATGACAGTAGTTTACTATTTTACAATGTCAAGGGCGGTGTTCCTGGATGTGGATGCTTTGTCACGATCATTGTTTGTTGATTTTCACCAACAAGCATGGAAAAAATCAACCCAGCGTGCAGAATGTCAAACAGATATTTCAGTAGCCTCGTAGGCCTAACGCTGACGGTAAGTAAACTTGTTTGTTGACGTTGATGTAAACAGGCGACGCTAAATATGCACGGAGAACAGTCCCTGATTAGTTGATATTTACTGTTGTGATACTTTGTCTCCGATGCTGATTAATTTTAAATTTCGGAAGTCTGTGTACCGTATTTGTTTGTGATTAGCTTGGAATTCGTCAGTGAGTGTTTACTTCTAAAAATAACAACGGGAATCTCCAGATTGATGTGACAATCCACTGGGAGACACGAATGTACTAGTTTTTTCATATTTTCTACTAATTCTGAAATTTTCACCAATTTTACCAAAAAAGATCTAATTTAACCCAACCCAGTCCATTTTTTCAGCAACGTATCTAATTATGAATTTTCATGGCTAATTTTCGACGGTCAAAGCTAGTTCTGTGAATCATATCCAATTTAACATGACCACCGTCTAATTCTATCGGGCTATCTAGAAATCATGAACTTTACGCTATTTATTTCATGACTATCTAAAAGTTTCTGACATCGACGAATTCTCATGGAACATGTCGAGAATTTCCCCGACAGTCTAGAAATGTCCGACAGGTTCCAGTTTTTTCTACACTGACGCTAATTCTGCTCCTCGAATCTAATATTGACGGAGCAATCCAGTTTTCGTAAAAATCGCCTAATATTAAACGTCATGACGAATATTGCGAGATTCGCCTCGGGCGGTTCTGTCGCGCGGCAATACCAGCACTGCCAGCCGTAGACTACTTTACCTGGACAGCAGCCATCCGTGACCATCGAGCCCCGCGGCTAGCCTCGACTTGGGAGCGCTCAGCCGTGAAGCGGTCCTACCATAATCACCTATACTTACGATGTCGGTACCAACTCGAATTAAGGGTTCAAGCTATAAATATGCGACACATACACGATAAGATACATACATAATGTATATCACATGATGTATATCTATATTTCTGATATCACATACGATACATTCACTTTTTTTGCAGATTGTTCCAGTTTTATTTTCATTAAATGTGCTGCTTGTACATCAATATCATAAGACACCTGAAGAAATAAAAGTATTACATTCACAATACGACGATTACATATTTATTGTTATTCAATTGAGGCAAATTTTGTATCAATAGGCGATTAAGCTGCGTACTTACCGTACGTTTAAAGCTGTTTTTACCCCAGAATCATATATATATACTTTTGTAAATTTTAAGCATAGGCAAACCTTAGCCAAGTTCCGTTGTGGTAATTTGAAATTGAAAATAGAGACAGGCCGGTATTCTCGTCCTCCCTTAGCATTACATGAGAGGAAAGGTATTTTATGTCAGTCAGGATTAGTAGAAGACGAGCGCCATTTTTTAATTGACTGTGAGTTTTATTCAGATATAAGGCGAATTTTATTTAGTGAAGCAAGCAATTATTGTCCAAACTTTTTAGAATTAAACCCATATGAACAATTTCATTATCTTATGACAAGTGATGATCTTCAGCCTATTTTAGCTTCTTCACTCTATCTGATGTATCGCAGAAGATCCTGTTTTACCTATATTTAACAGAACTTTTTACTATATTGTGTCTCATAAGTCTGGATGTGAATATAATTTTAATGCAACTTGTAAAGTTTTTATGACTTCTACTGTATTTTATATATCTAATATTGACACGTGACACGTTAATAAAATATTTTGTATTGTATTGTATTGTATTAATAAAAGAAAGAATATTGTATCGAAAACCTCTTGTCATCTACTTCACAAGGACACCTGGACAGTTGTTGATTACAAGGCCTGGGGCATTTCTAAATTGAACCTGCTGGTTGGCTTCCTGCCTTAGGCGAGAACACAGGTAAACCCCCGCCCCCTTTTTGGGATGAACTATAAGCTGGTTCTGTATTTAACATGACAAGTATATTAGTCCTACAATATAAGACTTCGAAGGTACAAACGTTATCTTTTACGTTTATTGTCGGGTATCAACATTTTTGTTATTTGCCGAACCTCTAAGTACATCTTCTTTGGAACAGATGCTTGCATCCGAGACCTATATATCAACTATATACGTCCCTGGTTATATATAGAGGAATATTGTAATTACCAATGGGTTACACTATCCGAGCTCTAATATATACAAGCTTACTAATAAGAAAATTTGAAACTGTATGTATCACATCGATGAGATTAGAGACTTGTGATATACAAGTCTCTGATGAGATATAGAAAAAGAACTGAATTATAAATCCTATATAGTGTCTCGCAAGTCCGATATTCTATAGATGTTTCTTACTGAATATTGAACTGTTTTTTATTATGTATATTATATATGAAAAAAAATAAATGAAATGTATGGTACATATGGTATTTTGCCATTTTTAACGCATCTTTACACGATATATCATTTCCATCAACATTCCTCAGCGATGTGACATCAACAAAGTGGTAAAAAGTTTTGTAGTTTGCTAATCTGTTTGTCTGTATCCATACATTTATAATGACGCCGAGGGTATAATATGTATGCATTTCATGTAACATGTTGAAACCGACTTCTCTGTGCATATTTTGTTATGTATAGTGTAACCAGTATAGTCATTATGAATCAAACATGAAATAGAAGATTTGTCAAAAAAAAAAGATGTGTTGAACTATCATGTCTTACGTTTGACATAAAGAAAACAACTGTGTTATATAATAAAATCTTTCAATTCAATTCAATTCATTTATTACTTTAAACCTTACGGTTTATCAGTAGTATTATCAGCAAAGCGTCAAAGCGTCGTCGTTCCAAGCCGATGTTTTTAATTCAATTTGTGAAACACCTGATAATAATAATATGTTTATAATATGTACTTATGGGCCGTATGGCCTAAAGTCAATAAAGAATTTGAAATTTGATAAAACGTTTCGTGTCAATCATATAAGATATTCTTTCCTTATATATGATCAGTGATAATCCTATATAGCTTTATGGATTCGTACGTGCTAACTTCGGAATAACATATATTGATATCAGAGAATTTGAAATTGTGTTTTACAGCACGTTCTAGATATCGCCTGAATTAGCTGTTTTTGTTTTCACTCTTATCAGTTTCTATGTTTGCAATATGACTACACTATTGTATACTCCACACACCACTCATTCATTCGATATTGCCGCTCAGAAATGTCATAACATCTGTATCGTCATTACATTGTATATTGATGCTGTCTATCTTTCGTTAAATTGCATTTTAAAAATAGTGAAGATAAAAAATTGTATGATGTCATTTTCAGCATGCTTATAAGTCGTAAGGATTGAATTGAATAAACATTTTAAACAAAAACAAGACCGGTCTATAATCCTTTAATTAATTCGATCGCTGTATAGAAAACCAAGGTACCGTTACAAAAACTAAATTGTACGGGTTAATGCCGGGGGCTAAGATCTCGCAGCGGTTGCTATGACTACTCTGTGTGTCAAGCGACCGCGATCTACTACCTGTTCACCTGTCGACACGGGTGACCAACTCAGACTTTTTATCTATGTCATTAGAAAAACGTCCGGATTACTGCTGGAATTTTACTTAACTAACATTTCGTTTCCGATATGGAGCTCCGGATTCGGAATCAGAACTTCCGGACTTGTGAGTACAAATATAACGTTACGGAAATTCGTTCCCCGACATTTCCGTCGGGATTGTGAGTTTTACGGACTGTCGGCGTCCAGATTTAGCGGGTCAGCTGTATTGGTATATACAACAGCAATACAAATACAAAGTGGAGTACGGGTTAGATATATACATATTACGTACAATTTGGATATCATGGGATTCAATAATAAATGCTCGTTCGTCGACGAATGCGCAAGTATCGCAGTTTTGATAGACATATTCGTAGGTTAAGTACCTGGTTAAAAATACAAGCTATACAAGCCAAAGACATATATATGTCTTTATCCTGCAAATGCCACCGCATTCTCTATCTATATACATATATGTATATATGTCTCTGATACAAGCTGTTAAAACCGAATGGGAAAACAATTTCCAAAATATGCTTACATGGAAACAAAATTCAAAAACTTTTCTTATAAATCTCTCGTATACTGTTTGGCTTTTATAAAATTTCTAAGCCGGATCTGTTCAAGATAAAATAGTTTCAGAGTTGTTTTTGATTAACAAAGCAATACCATAATGAAAACATAACCAGTGTTTTGACTTATTTGAAAATCGTACGCACAAGCACTTTTAACTTATTTTTTATAATCCTATATATTCATGTATATTGTAAGGTAAAACGACTAAGTATGTATGCCATTACATAATTTGTAGATTTGTCAGACATAAGATGAAATCGGATACATTTTTTTCAGAGGTATATGCTATTTGATGTAAAATAGATGGAAGTGCAAATGGATTTGGAGACAGTTTAACTCCAAAGTTAAACAGAATATGAACTGTAGATCTTGTAATATGTTCCTAATTCAACACGGACCGAGGAACTGTTGATACATACGAACTAGAATGCCGTTATACGAACATCAAATACGGACCTTTTATGTTTGCTATCTGTAAGGATGAATTGATCATGAAGACTTCTTAAACCCCATTTCGTCAGGTCTGTTTGTGTTTTGTTATATAAGAGGTGTGGTCGTTTTGTACTTATCCTGACCTAGGCCTAGTCGGGGTGTTCTCCATTCGCCCCCTTTTTAAAGTTCAAAGAAAAGTGTTGATATAGGAGAACAAAGGAAAACCAATTATAGTCTGTTCCATTTTAATTTTACCTGTGTTTTACCTGTAGTCATTTACCTGTGCTACCTGGAGAAAGTGGGGAAATAGAGATATATATACCTGTGACATGTAACATTAATATTACATTAATTTCATTTTATGGAAAATATTATAATACAAATGCGTTCATTCATTTAAGACACATTTTATAACATTACAATATGTTACTTTAAATACATTGTGCGATACACAACTACAGTTACATATCAATACATTTTAATTAAAAATTAATTTTTTTAGAAAGAATACATGTAATGAGTACTAATGACATAAAACTAAATTATACGACAGACATACAAATTGTATATAGATAATACATTTCAATCAGCAACATATATCACCAAGAAAGCACTAAATACATTAATTTCATTTTTATGGAAGATATTACAGTACAAATTCCTTCATTCATTTAAGACATATTTTAGATATCATTACAATATGTTACTTTAAATACATTATGCGATACATATCGACTACAGTTTCATATCAATACATTTTAATTAAACATAATTTTACCATATACATGTAAATTTCATGAGATGGAAACAATTTTTCTTGATATGTACATCCTATAGGTATAAGTAACCATCATGATATAATCAGGTAACAGGTGAAAAACACAGGTAAAAAACACAGGTAAATTTAGGTTAACTACTCTGAAATAGACTATAATTCTTGTCACAACACTTCCCTCGTTATAGGATTTTAAAAAGTGGGCAAATGGAGATACAGCCGCCTAGTCTGGCCTTAAAATACAGGTAAAAAATAACACGTGACCCCAGTGATTCCCTCAGTACCAAAATAGATCGTCATGGTCCATTGACGAGTTGTGTGTTGTGAACAGATTACATGTCAATCAATACCATAGGAAATAAAGTTAAATTGACATGTTAACTATGAATTTTACACTACTCATCCATGTATGCCTGTTGTCGATAAGTAATATACTTTAACAAAATAACATAGCGAGTTGAATCGATGTGATGGCAGCACGTTTATGTAGTTTTATCTTCGGATCACCAACACGTAGTGCATTGTGCTAATTATTTGAACAATGTAACACAACGTCAAAAGGTAACTTTATGACTCGTAACGCAATTGACAAAAGACAACATAATGATTTATTAATGTCCTGACCGGACCTCGAACTCACGAATTACGGCACCAAGTTGTAATTGCATAGCAAGAAATACCCGTAGCTTTAAAAGGAACGTTTCAATGGAGCAGTGATGGTCGGCCCGATACCCTGACATAATCATAGTGTAGCAATATTACTATTAATTTTATTATTATTTCAAGGATGTTACATCTGCTATTACGGCCTTACGGCCGTTCAGCTGACGACTGTAACATTTGATTTATACCACTTCGGAAGTTTGAACATAGATTAGAGACCAGCTGTCATATACCTTTTTAACCCCCCCGGGAAAGGTCCGATATTTGATAAAGCGATATGCGATCCTGGCTTAATGTCAACACGTACTGTTCTTTGTTATACCAGTCGTGAACAGATAACTCTTTTATTATATTTTCTTGATTTGTTTTTACTTAAAAAAATGTATTTACGTACATATTAAAACAACGTCTTCTTTCTGTTTGTAATGGATTTATTTCTATCCCCGTTTTTCAATACAGTACATATGCACAATATTTCAATCAATATTACCCGTCTAAAACATCATCATCATCATCATATCATCAAGTTCAATGAATACAATCATCACCATCATCATCATCACTATTGTTCTAGGTATACAATCATCATCATTATCCTTTAGGTCTATGAATACAATCATCATCATCATCATCATCATCACTATTGTTCTAGGTATACAATCATCATCATTATCCTTTAGGTCAATGAATACAATCATCATCATGAAAAATAATTGTTAATTTAAGACACTTACGCGACAATACTATTTTGATCTATGGTTTTCCTGAAATCAGAAAATGCATGACGAAGTACAAAATGCATTTCGTTCTCGACGTCATTTTTCGTCTAACTGCATTCAAATCGATATCCATTTATTCCTTTGGTCTGGCAGAGTTGGCTCAGTAAGTTATAAGATATAGTCTAATCAACTTATGTTAATGTGTTTAATTTTGCGAGGCATATTGCTATATGTATTGAACTACTCGGTATGGACGAAAATGACAGACACATTCTACTCCAGTATTTAATTATGACGTATATTTGAAAACTAATAGATGCGAGTAGTACGTTGAATATATTATAACCCTAAATATTTCGAACGGCAGCACCCAAAATTCGTGTAATGGTCTACGTGATTAGGTAAAAATCTTACACGGATGAAATGACTTCTGAATGCGTCAATTATACATTATGTATCATCAAAGACGTATATATCGCATGTGATGTGTTTCTGATAGCGTATACGTATACTCATTTATAGCCCAAAAACATTAACGGTTATCACAATTCATAATAACGTACGTTATAGGAAAATCCATTCTCTAAACTGCAATATATAGACGATCGTGATCCAAGTTTCAGGAACGAATCGTCCAGGCAAGATGTACAATTGAAAATATTGACATTACATTTATCGCTACTATTACTAAAATGAAATTGGCTCAAAGACTTATGTACAGAGATATTTTCTTCAATAACAATTAAAACATCAAAATGTTCTGGTCAATGAAGAAGCTGTCTTTTATTGATCATACTCATACATTTTGTAAATGTCCGCGATATAGCACATCAACACAACTTTGCAATTATTCTTACAGAAACTCCAATTAGAAAATTGTATAAGGTGAAACCCAGTACAACACACCTACACATATTTATACATATGATCCCCCCCCCCCCCCCCCCCTACACAGAACAATAGAATATTTTCACTAAATACATATACACATATAAAAATGTACATGCACAATTATATAGATATTATCAAAAACACGTTCATCTTTATAATACCGTCAGATATGTCATATGTCTCCGATACCATGAATCAAACGTTTGTATTCAAACTTGTGATGTACACTGAATGGTCAACAAATGATAAATGTTCTGCCTGATGAGAGTCGCCGAGCGATGTGTGCGACATCATAGGGATTCCATTAGTTCTGTTTCTAAATAGTAAGACAATTTAGGCAAACTTGCTATAGAAATGCAAGATATTTAAATATGTTTTCTTACATATTCCTTGTTGGAATCATGTATAAAGTAAAAATGTAATTTACCTAAATATACAAGCAAATATAGAATTTTTTTTAAAACATATTTTTTATTGCTTCAAATATAGGCATGAGGATTGGGCAGAAGTTATACAACTTATTAAAGCCCTCTCCTCCAACAACAATGTGACACAAACAATGGACATTTACATTAATTTTACGATTGACAAATTAGAAAGGAAGACAAAAGAGAGAAAGTGAAAGGAATACAGATAATTATACAAAAATGAATTCATGTCTAACAAAAATATTTGATTTACACACAATAACATAATATCTGCCTAGAACAAACTAACTACGTTTGCACGCTCCTTCATCTTATCATTGTCCTTTCATGCTCATTCCTTAATCGTTCTCCTTTTGATAATCAAGCTCCTGCTAGGTAATATAATATAGGTTTACAACAGGGACATAAACCCTCGGTAATTGCATGTATGACATATAGATATTTGACCTCTCATTTTATGAATACTTGGGTTAATACAGTAATACTGTGGGATGCATTTTGAACGAATAATTTTCATTTCAATATGTTAACATAAATAGATGATGGAACTCGTCTCCAATACTTTCATTGCAAAAATCTCCTTTATATATATATTATACCACCTTCCGGTCATGATACGAATTTTTAAATTAGATGTATGAAATTTAGTTAAATGTAGTGTATTTATTTCCGATAATATTGTTAATTGTGGAAGAACGAATCGTCTGTATCATTTGAGTCGGTACCGACATCGTAAGTATAGGTGATTATGGTAGGACCGCTTCACGGCTGAGCGCTCCCAAGTCGAGGCTAGCCGCGGGGCTCGATGGTCACGGATGGCTGCTGTCCAGGTAAAGTAGTCTACGGCTGGCAGTGCTGGTATTGCCGCGCGACAGAACCGCCCGAGGCGAATCTCGCAATATTCGTCATGACGTTTAATATTAGGCGATTTTTACGAAAACTGGATTGCTCCGTCAATATTAGATTCGAGGAGCAGAATTAGCGTCAGTGTAGAAAAAACTGGAACCTGTCGGACATTTCTAGACTGTCGGGGAAATTCTCGACATGTTCCATGAGAATTCGTCGATGTCAGAAACTTTTAGATAGTCATGAAATAAATAGCGTAAAGTTCATGATTTCTAGATAGCCCGATAGAATTAGACGGTGGTCATGTTAAATTGGATATGATTCACAGAACTAGCTTTGACCGTCGAAAATTAGCCATGAAAATTCATAATTAGATACGTTGCTGAAAAAATGGACTGGGTTGGGTTAAATTAGATCTTTTTTGGTAAAATTGGTGAAAATTTCAGAATTAGTAGAAAATATGAAAAAACTAGTACATTCGTGTCTCCCAGTAATGTACACAGAACCGTGTGCTCTCGGACACTTTCTCGTGAATGACCACACCCAAGGCTACTCTGCAACTTCTCTGATACATGTATTAATTTGTTAAAAGAGAAATAACATAAATTTTAATTTTCACCGATCATATATTCTAACATAGACTTACTAGAGTCCCCGCGGAGAAGGGATCCCTTACTCGGGCATGTCTTGCCTTGCTACGTACTCTCACGAGATGGACTAGCATTATCGATGAACATTATAAAAATCATTACAAGAATATGTAGAACAGGCGACATAAATATGACTAAGATGGCATTTAATTTTGTAGAACTATTAAATTGAACCTACACTGCGGGCTGAAAACTTCCTCTCTACAAGTACACTAGGCCTACATCATAAATCATCAATTGATTAAAAATGAACATTTCAAGATTTTAAATGGATTTCTGCATGAAATATTGAATAATGTCAGTCTGTGTGACATTTTGCAATATGAAAGGCCAGTTCAAATTATATGCTTCACCTCATATTGATGATTATTGACAACTTTTTTTTCAATTGATTGTTTTTTTGAAATTTTTAATGAAATTTCAAGTAGTATTCTGGTCTATTATATTCAAATGCTTATAACTTGAAATTAAAGTTTTTAACATGCCCTTGATTGAGACTGTGCCTTTGAACAGGGTTAAATCATATAATCTTTTGCATTCATGTAAATATTAAAAACAATTTTAGTAAATTTTCAAATTCTTTGCCACAAATAGGCCTACTGTACAACATATATAAACCTTTCGCTTACTTGTGCCAAAGAAAACAATTTGGTATTAAGTTAAAATTAACTTAAGAACAATGTTGGATTTTTTTATATTTTTAATTTAAAACTGTATCAACATATTAAAAAATGTATTAAAGAAAATTACTAAACATATATATGATAGTTCTTCTTAATATCTTCTGCACACAGGAAGAAATAAGTAAATTTTCAAATGTCTTTATCTAAAATACTATATCAACATATATCAACATTTGTTTATATTCATGAATACATGTGCCAAAGAAAACAATGTGCTGGAAACCTGTTCTAACAAAATTAAACCAAAATATTTCGGTTATTAATTAATTCATTGTTTTCACAATTAATAAGGATTTGCGAGCAACTTGTTGTAACAAATTTATACTAAAACAAATTAATTATTATGTCACATTAAGTTAAATTCAGTAATTTCATGTTTAAAACCATGTTATCAATTTAACATAATTTGTTTTTAAAATAATTTCAACTTCATAACAAAGGTATTTTAGAAAATAACCAAATTAAAGTATTAATAGAAGTTACCTAGTAATATGTCATATGCGCACTGCCACAGGTAAAAATCAGTAAATTTTGAAATATCTTTGCCTCAAATACATTTCCTGTAACATATTTTATTAAACATTTCGCTTACATACGACGAAGGAAAGAAGGTGCGAGAAACAAATTATGACAAATTTAGGTAAAAAAAAAAAATAACATTGAACTAATATGTACCATATCTAATACATTTATAAAGTCAATTTATATTTGGATTTATCTTAAATTACTACAAAGGGTATTATAGAGATTATTTGACAATATCAAAGAATTAAATAACTGGATTTAATTAGCAAAATTTTTCAGAATAGTCTTCAAAATGCCATCTGCACACAGGTAGAATACTGTGACTTGCACAGGGACTTGTGTAAACAGTTCGCAATGTATGTTTCTGTTTTAAGGCCCACACTGCCATCAACTTCCCTCTATGTTCTAATAATTGAAATATTTTGAAATTTTGCCAGAAATCAGGTTTTCATTTGATAGATAAGCATCTTTTACAATTGTACTGTAGAAACAAGAATAATGTAGTTTGAGCAGGCCTCACACCGCAGTAAATTTTCCTCTAAAAACTGAATTAAAATATTTTGAAACTTAGCCCGAAATCTGGTTTTAGTTTCATATTGTAGAATTATTCTCTCAATTTCAAGCTATTTAGATATTGAGAATTCCAATTCACTTAGAACAATTCAAAACTTGCTAATTACCTAATTTTCATCAGGGAAAGATAAAGGGAATTAACTCGCTCATCTGGTCATAATATCAATTTATTATGAATTATAATGTAACAATTATTGATATTTCTCTTTCTATTCATGATCGATCAATAATTGATCTTGGATTGTTTAAGAATTGATGATGATCGATCGATCAAGAACTTTATAGTGATTCCAAACACTATAAGAATTAAAGTTGCAAAATGTTTAGATAAAAAAAAATGTAATAGACATTTCCTAATTTGCTTGATATGGACCACTGACACTGATCATGACTTTGAACTTCAGGGAAATTCTCAAAATAGCATATTATCAAAATAGGCAAAAAAACAAACAATTTTACTTGTATCATTTGTATTTCACTGGGGAATACCAAAAATTGGAATTTTCCTCACGCATGTATGAATTATTAATTTTTCCACCAATATTGAAATTGGGGCGAGCAAATTCCCGTAAAATCATGAAGATTTACATCGGATTGAGTTAATCCCTATATTGTGAGGAAATTTGTCCAAATTTAGATATTGTCTGATTGCAATGAAATTTGTCATGTAGATACATCATGGGACATCTGTTACCGTACTTTCATTACTTCACTTTAACCGGTCAAACAGAACGTCATTCTCAAATATAGTCAAATACAGTTATGTGATTGCACAATGTTCCACGATGTGCGATGTGCACACAATGTGCGATATGGATCGTGCACGATGGGCGATTGGAACGGTACATGTGTGATATGTATCTCGTGGTCGATATAAAATGAGAAACGCGTCATCTAATTATTTAAAGGTGTGGAACGATTGCAAAAGATATACAACGATTAAAATTTTACGAGGTAAGTTAACTAATTACCATATTTTTGGTGAATTATATGCAGTAATTATCAGGAAATGAAACTAAATACCGACATATAATTAAATAAGTTATCTAAATGATTATTAAAGTACTATATAATTTGCTCGGACGTCGTCGAGGACACCACTAGGCCTTGGCGAGTCGACGAAATGTGTATTCAGCGAGATTATAAAGCTATAGGCCTACAGGCTATTTAATACATGTAGAACTAAACAACAGATAAAACGACTTGTTATGAATAGAAACATTTCTGTTGTGTTTAGAAATACAATATATATGTAATTTATGTATTAGTAAGATAAATTATCGTAGTGATGTCCGTCTTACTCTACCATTCTGGTACATGTACATGTAGTATCACCAGGCCATCGAAAACATCACTTGCGAGACAAAATAATGACGGTAATTAAATGGCAAAAATTAACATGTCAACCATACATGTTCCATGAATGAAACAATTGTTATGCAGCACATATTTATAAAAGCGGCCATCTTATATCATAATTTTAATTTCTTACCTATATCTTTTCGTATTTATAACTAGTTATTCTGTAATATTTATAACCCTATCATTAGCTCAGGGGTGTAAAAATATTTTTGAAGCCACTTGCCCAAAGGCAATTTCTACTTGCCCCAGTGTGCGTTTCAATAAAATATATAAAAAGTCTATATAAAATTTTTTATTTGATATTAAATACATAGAAAATATTTACAATCGATTATTGGAAGAAAAGAATATGTAATTTAATTTAAATTGCAATTTTTTGACATTATTATTATTATCCCTTTTTTAAATTTTTTTTTGTTAATTCCTAATTCCGGTCCGGATTCCAATCCGACTATTAGTGACAGAAATCCAACTTCCTGTTTTGATAAACAGGGATCGTTTTACAGATAAAAGCAATCTTTCCTTTGTCTAATAAGAACATTTGGTCAAATATTACAGTAAGTAACCTCTTTCAAACATTATTTTATACTTTAACTGCAGTTTCTTTTATTTTCATCGGTTTGAATGTCATGAAAACGTTTGTGAAGTGATGGCTTCAGAGTGCCACCAGCGACCTACTTTTCCCACCTCGGAAATTTGAGTTATCAACTCGGAAAATAAAGATAATTCAACTACTAATTGTTTATTTTAATAAGTTTTAGCATACTTCTACACTACTGTCATTCTGATAAATTCTCTAATCACACAGAATTCAGGAAATTGAACATGAAAATCATTTTAGAGATAGAAAAATCTTACTTGTCCCGGGCAAGTAAACAAACATTTTTAGCTTGCCCAAACTCAAACTTTGGTTGTCCAGGGCGTCGGGCAAGTGGATTTTTACACCCCTGTAATAGCTGTGCTGTTTGTTCGCACATTTGTTTTTAGAATGTTGTGCGATCACACAACTGTATATTGCATGCAACATTGGTACTGAACAACACGTGTCGTTGCATAATGACGACAAAACAACACATTAAAAGTGTAAGAAAGCGACTGACCTATATATTTTCCACCGTGGGGTCAGCTCAACACAAATGTAAACAATCCAGAAATCCAAAGAAATCGCAATAATTAACATGCACAAGATCTCCAACACAGGTCATTGTCAACATTTTTTTAAAATCTTTGACAGAAAACCGCAGATTGTAATCGACTTGCTGCGAAACCTGCACCACAGGATGTATACACGTGTGTAGTTATTATACATACATGGGGCACAGTTTAAAAGTAATAAAACAATGCAGTGCACAGGGACCGGTAGTAAAGTTCCTGAGGTGGCATGCCCGGTTTGTCTGGAAATTATATGATAATTGTCAGTGTATGTAATTGTGTTTTATGCTACAAGTTTTTGTTACACAGGGACATGTACGTACCAATGTTTCTAGAGAGAGATGCTTGTCTATAAGTAGATACTACATGTTTAATTAAATTAAACCACAGGCACAGGAACCAGTAAAGATGCAGCATGGGGAGAGGCAGCTTGCCTAGTCTACTGTAATTTATCATTATTTTATAATAGGCAATAGTATTATAGTATTACAGTTGTCCCCCTCTTATGAGACCACCTATGGGACAGGCATCAGGTGCATGGTCTTAAAATGGGGGTGGTTTTTGTTGAGAGTTTTGTCAGCTGAGTGATGTCGGTGAGGTCAATGATAACACAAGCTAGTACATATTACATTATAATTTATAAACATCTATAGACGATTCATTAATTATGTTGTGTTAAAATGTATTTTTCAATGTTCTCCTTTGCTTACTGTCATTAATATTTTGAATATGGTTTAATTGTTGCATGTGTAAATTATTATCAAAATTAAAGTGTAACGGTCGATCTATATCTCGAATAATTAGCAAAAACGTTAATAGGCACGCTTGAGTCCAGGATCCACTAAATCACCCCCTTATCCCGTAAAATCGAGCGGACCTGAACAGGATTTTAGCTGTAAATAATAACGTAACTATAATACAGCTAAAATCCAGTTCAGGTCCACTCAATCCGATTCAGGTCCGCCGTGTTTGTCAGTTCGAATAGCGACCCATTTATCTAGCTGTAAAATACATCATTACAATTTTTTTTTGTACAGAAATAGTATTTTACTATGAAATAACATCTCTTCCTGCATTATGCACAGGCGCTTGCATAGAAAATGTGATTTTCATTTTTTTTTTTTTGACAGTGGTATGTGTAATCTGCTCAAGGTTGGTAACTCCGCCACAAGCGAAACGGCACCCCATCTCACTTCAATCGACTAAAAAAACGCATTTATTCAAACTGACACTGTGCATACTATATACTATATATAGCTACCGTCATCAGGAAACATTCATCTTTAACCTATTGTGTCACTCGATACAATTTGTTGCATCCAAAACACAATAATCTGTGAAAACATCGCCGAGTTCCTCGATCTGAATGCCATTTTTCAAACGGCTCCCTCAGAAATGGAAACGGGCAGGGTGGTTTGACGGTATTTTAGACAGAGGCTGATACTGTGCAGAAAATGTGGACAGGCGAGAGACAGCGCGACACACAGACAGTTTTACTGGAACTGGTTTTACACCCAGACAGCCCAGGTGTCGGGAAGAAGAACTAGTGAAGCAACACTCTTTTTGTTTGTTTTGGTGATGGGAAAGTTATAGAATGCTAGAAGGTCCCAAGCCCTTGTAAAAGCAGAGGGGACATATTTCGAAATGTATTAAGAAATTCAATTCAACAAAATCAGTCTAAAATGAAGTAGTGCTATACACATTCCTATAGTGAAGGGGTTTCACACTTGCTACTGTGTTGCAGGAGACCCAGGTTCGACTCCTGGTGGGAATCAAAGCACGAAAGGTTTTATAGTGTTTTCTATGTTAAAGGCTATTTGATTTAATTGTCAGTCAAATCTATTCAATTTTATGGTTTCATTAATGAATTTAAATACAAATTTTATTCGTTTCTTACTTATTTTATATCCGAGAAATGTAAAATAAGCGAAGCAATGAAATAAACAACTACTACCTGGCCTTAACTAAGAGATACCACTTATTTTTGCAGAAACCTGCCAAACTGGTGTACACTGCTGCCTCATAAGAGGTTGAAAAAAATTTATTTTAAAGAAAACATGATTTTTTACGCTTGATTAAGCTTCATTTACATAAATTTTAGGTCAAATTCATTTAAAACTTGCTAATTACCTTATTTGTGATCTGGCAAAGATATTTAAGGGAGATAACTTGCTTATCTGGTCTCATATATCGAATTAATTATCAGTTATAATGAAATGATTACTGAATAATTTTTCAATGTTTTATAACAAACTCAAAATGACTGATTGGGTATTTTATAATCCATATACGGTAGGCTGAATACTGGTTGATTTTGGCCGCTTTGTGAACCCGTAAATTTTGGACACAGGAATTTGACATATATATGACATTTTAAAATCTTGGATGGCATGTAACTATTTTATTGATTAGAATACTGTGAGTGTATAACTAAGCGCATGATGAATAAGGTTTAAATCACTGTCTCCGCTAGGGATTGAACCCAGGACCTCTGGCTTACAAGTCTTACGCTCAACCAATTGAGCTATAGAGAAGATCTCTCTAGCCGAGCGGTATATTGCATACATACTTGCAGTCTCAATTTCACATTTAAACAAAATGGCCGCCAATTCTTGGCCTCTGACTGGTCCGGATTTAGATACATAATGTATCGTTTGATTGTGATGAAATTTGGTATGTAAGTTCATCATTGGACACCGGTCCCCTCTCAAAGCCTCACTTTCACATTTAAACAAAATGGCCGCCAATTCCTGGCCTCTGATTGGTTTAAATTTTGATATTGTTCGATTTTGATGAAATTTGATATGTAGGAACACCATGGGACACCGGTCCTTCTTTTTGCCACAATTTCACATTTAAACAAAATGGCGGCCAATTCTTGGCCTTTGATTGGTCCGAATTCAGATATCGTCCGATTTTGATGAAATTTGGTATGTAGGTACATCATGGGACACCGGTCCCTCATGTTACCTCACTTTCACATTTAAACAAAATGGCCGCCAATTCCTGGCCTTTGATTGGTCCAGATTCCGATATCGTCTGATTTTGATGAAATTTGGTATATACCGTAAATATTCGGGTATAGTGCGCACTCGCGTATAGTGCGCAGGTACGTTTTTGAGGTTCATTTTCAAAAAAAAAAAAAAAAAAATGTTTTTCAATTTTCAACTGAGCGGTAGATGAATTTTAAAGCATAAGATGATAGGAATTTTTAACTTATGAAAGCTAATTTACAATGTACCACATTTAATTAGAATCGCCGGTCAGATTTGACAAATTGGATTGACAGGTTGTTTACTTTATACCGCCACATGCCTAGTCAGCTTGCAAATTGTAGCGGTCCCATCTACGCTGTTGTACCAACAAAATAATTAATCCTACTCTCA
>NW_022979434.1:0-26117 GCF_902652985.1 Pecten maximus
TTCCCAAATGATGTTGTCACGACCAATTTGCTTTGTAATCCAGGAGGAGTAGCGTTCCCCTTTTGTGGCTCCGGTCCTTTGTCTCAAGGAGCAGAATCAACGACGTTTATTAATGAAATGATTGCCCTTACCATCAGGAACACCTCCTTAAAAACAAAACTTGTATCTGTATATGTTATATCCTTACCTCTGAAGTACTACCGCAGCTATACAAAATTATATCTCTGTTATTATAAGTATAATGTTTGAAACGTAGCCAATTAAAACGTTTGCTTCATTTAACTGTTAGAAATAAAGGCCGTTGATCATTGTGTGGAGAAATAAATTGTTCTGTATTATGAGTAATCGATTTGTTTTGTACATAAAAGCGCATTTATATATTTGCTTGTGATTCATTATCAAAAGATCGGGTTTTTCTGTTGATTATAACAGGTATATGGGGTGAAGGAGACAATTATAAAACTAATCAAAACTGAATTCAGGAGTACACCTCATGCTGTGGAGTAATAAGATGGACTTTTTGTCAAATTTTGGAATGAGTTACAAAATAGTTTGGTTCAAGGTGGCACTATTTTTTGTTACTGTGTTCATACATGCCATCAATCGGAATGGTTATTAACTGGTACATTTCATGGCAATTTTCACACTTATGTGTGAAAATCCTTTTTGATATTTATGTAAAAGGCCCAAGGTCCGAATCGGTCATCTCATGAAAAAGCCTTAAAGCAGGCAGAATGGAGAATTTTTATTCATCCGGGTTTTTTTTCTCGGGAAAATCCCACTACGAATCCGTTTTTCATGATGACAGTTTTGGTCAGTTTCTAGATAACATCTTGTCATCAAAGTCATCAAAAAGATTTCCAACCCAATTTCAGCTAATTTTCCCTATTAAGACCCCTCCTATCTGTCCATAGTTTGGTTTGGTTTGTTTTTGTTTGACGTCCTATTAACAGCGATGGTCATTTAAGGACGTGCCAGGTTTTGGAGGTGGAGGAAAGCCGGAGAACCCGCAGAAAAACCACCGCCTACGGTCAGTACCTGGCAACTACCCCACGTAGGCTTCGAACTCGCAACCCAAGGTGGAGGCTAGTGATAAAGTGTCGTGACACCTTAACCACTCGGCCACCGCGGCCTCTAATCTGTCCATAGACGTCACCTGAGTTTGTGAGTTTATGTATTTTTAACAAGAGAAGGAAACAGTTTAACACTGGTTTGTAATGTGATAAAGAGTAGTGTATTTAGGAAATGATCATTAAGCGAATATTAAAAGTGAAAGTGGTTAATATGATGGAAACTAATTCTGAGTCAATATAAGACAATATCATTTTTTTGTTTTTAAATGGTCGCCTCGTTAGTTCGTCCGAGAGGGGCTTTTCATTATGCTCGGCATTTAGGTCTATTTTGCCGCATTATTGAAGTTCCATAATAGATAAATCATCCTGGTGATTTTATATAAATTTGCAGTTTTTGGTAAAGCACATGAAGACCTTTCCATCTATGAGTTCTTCGTTCTACCATTCAGGATCTACAGGAAATGAATTGATGCTTTGAGTTGCTCTTGAGACAACATGTATGCTATTCTGACTCGGAACAATTCCTGCAATATAAGCCTATATGGAGATATTTTCCTAATACGTCTGATGTATGCATAGGTTACAGGATCGGCAAATTGACCCCTCCCAAGGAAATCGGGGTAGATACCCCATGTCATTAAAGTCACAACCTGGGTAAGCATTTAACCTTTCAGTCAACGAAGAGTATTTGATTCTAATACATGGATATATGTTTCTGAGGAGAGGATTTTAAAAAATTTCACTCAACTTGTCCCTTTTCGACCCCGACCTATAAGCCCTCGATATGTGGGCTATATAATTTTTGGATGACCTTTGACCAAGACAGGTTTCTACAAACTTTTATTACAATTGATTCATAGGTTATTGAAAAGAGGTCAAAATACAGACTAATAACAGACAGACGACTCACAACCACAGGCGTACAAAAACGGGTCACATGTTACTTCTGAGGCTCGTTCTTCCCTCACCAGTGGCCAAACAATGTATGCATACATGCCAGGCATTCGAATGATTATTTCACTGGTATACATCATGGCAATTTTTCAACCCATGTCAACAAATCATTTCGATGTAGTATATGTAAAAAAAGAGTCCCATGGTCTTAAACGATCATTTCACCTGTGTTGCAGTTTTAATTGAACAGCGGTGTATTTTCAACAAGAGAAGTAATAAAGTTGAACACTGGTTTGCAATGTGTTGATAAAGAGTAGGGAATTTAGTAAATGATCATGAAACAACATGATTAAATGAGGTTAATATTATGGAAACTAATTCTGAATGTAGGAACAATAGCACTTTTTGTTTTATATGGCAACCTTGTTAGTTCAGTCTTTCGGGTTTCGCGTTATGCCGGGCATTAAGGGCTATTTTGCCGCATTCACAGAAGATCACATCAAAGATCACATCATAGATCACATCAAAGATCACATCATGTATAAATCATGCTCAACAATATTTACCATATATAGACTATATTAAATGTATCCCGTTTCCGGAGAGGAACATGAAACCTAGGTGGGATGAAATTTGCAGTAGACAAGAGAAACCTTTTGAAATTTCAGTTAATTTGATCACTTTTGATCCCGATCATACGTCCCCTTGAGGACAGTCAGGTGTGTTTTATACTAACCTCCACACTGCTTTCCCATAAAGAAAATTCTAAAATCATTCGATATATTTTGTAAAAGAAGCCCACGGTCCTTAATGATCATCTGACTACAAAGACTTACAGTAGGCATAATACAATGTTTTATGTTCACACTATTTTCAGGAAAATCCCACTAAGATTATATTATCCATGTTGATAATTTTGGCCAGGTCTAGGGAATATCTTGTCGTTTTAGTCATCAAAAGGCATTTGTAGCACAGTTGGAGCTAAGTTCCCATTCTAGGCCCTTCTCTCCTTCTCGAGGAGCCCAACTAGCGTTATTTATTTAAGGTTTGAATTTTGCTTAAGTAAATTAATAGATTCATGAGTTGCTTTTGAGGCACATGCATGATATTCTGACCCGGAAAAATTCCTGCAATATAAGCCTATATTGAGGGTTTGACGACATAGGTCTAATGTACGCTTGAGCTACAGGGTCGGGCGGAAGCGTGTGGCAATATGTTTATACGCAGAGATTTATGTGCAATCTGTACTACGTCATAAAAAAACAACACGACACAAACGCCAGTTTTGCCAGCTACTGTAGCCCGCCGTGCGAAACTCCAAAAAAATGCTGGAATTATATCAATATCCACCCTAACGCTAAACCACCGGTCTTGCCAAAATGTGATGAGTACATACATCCGCATAAAATTTACCAAAATTTCAAAAAAATAAATGCCGCACTAGAAAGGCGGCTAGAAAATGACCCGGGTACCCGCGAACAGTGTACACGTACCGCACGTGCTGCGTACGAGACAAATCCGATTGGATCAGAACACTCGGTAATGTCCGTAACGAACGATAAGAAAAATTCCCACTATTCTCCGAACCGCGGGGAAAATATTATCAATC
Organism: Pecten maximus; assembly: GCF_902652985.1. Classification (NCBI taxonomy): domain Eukaryota; kingdom Metazoa; phylum Mollusca; class Bivalvia; order Pectinida; family Pectinidae; genus Pecten; species Pecten maximus. The sequence goes on from NW_022979434.1 coordinate 3,577, forward strand.
TGGTGAAATTCATGGACAAATGAAACAGATTGATTTTGGTAGTTTCATTGAGTTCAGTTTGAGTAGAATTGATTTTTATTTAGAAATGAATTTTCTTTTTCACTATGTTTCAGACCAATTTTGGTTGAAATCTGCCATTAAATGAAACGTGCTCCATGCTGTGGAGTAATTATATACAAATGTAGACTTTTGGTAAAATTGTGATATTGTTAGAGTTTTGGAATGAGCTACAAAACAGTTCCGTTCAAGGTAGGATTATTATTTTGTTATTGTATGCATACATGCCAGGCATTCGGAATGATTATTTCATTGGTATACGTCATGGCAATTTTTCAACCCATGTCAAAAAATCACTTCCATGTATTTTATGTATAAAAGAGTCCCATGGTCGTAAACGATCGTTTCACCTGAGTTGCAGTTTCATTTGAACAGCTTTGTATTTTCAACAAGAGAAGTTGAACACTGGTTTGCATTGTGTTGATAAAGAGTATGTAATTCAGTAAATGATCATGAACAAAGATTAAACGCGGTTAATATTATGGAAACTAATTCTGAATGTAAGAACAATAGCATTCTTATTTAATATGGCCACCTTGTTAGTTCGGTTTTTCAGGTTTCGCGTTATACCTGGCATTTAGGGCTATTTTGCCGCATTCACAGAAGATCGCATCAAAGATCACATCATAGATAATCATGATCAACAATATTTATCATATATAGACTATATTAAATCTATCCCGTTTCCAGAGGAACATGACACCTAGGTGCGATGAAATTTGAGGTTTTAGTAAAGCTCATCTATGAGTTCTTCATTCTACCATTAAGGTTCTATGAGAATTTTTTTTTTTTTTGAAATTTCCGTCATTTTGATCACTTTTAATCCACACCATACGTCCCCTGAGGTCAGTCAGGTGTGTTGTGTATACGTACGTACCTTCAAACTGCTTTCCCATAATGAAAATTCTAAAATCACTCGATATATTTGTAAAAAGAAGCCCACGGATTGATTTCGGTAGTTCCATTGAATCCAGTTTGAGTAGAAATTGAGTTTGTTCTTCCCCATTATTTCTCAGACCAATTTTTGTTTGAAATATGTTAGGCCATTAAAGAGAAGTAGCGTTTTGAAAGGAAAAATATGCTGACGGCGGATGGCGCACAACGACCAAAGAAGCATAATGGCAATTAATTTTTACTTTTTTGATCAGATGTCCTTAAAACTTAATATGAAAAATTAGAACGCGATACTAGGGTCAATGATTCATTCACTTGAAATTTCCAAATAGAAAGAATGCAGAATTTGAGGAAGATTCCTTAACTAAATTCGTAATGCTTTTTTTATGAAAGATTAAAATAAACTAGGAAAGATGCAAATGAACTGAGTATCGTTAAATTACTCATACCTGTATTCACCAAAACATTTATCATTTGTACAAGATTTTTTAAATTTAAATTAAACAAATTTGAAAAATGAATCATTACAAGCATATGTAGAACGCGGGCGACTTAAATATGGCTAAGATTTCATTTAATTTTGTAGAACTATTTAAATTGAACCACCTACACTGCAAGCTGGAAACTTCCTCACTACACTACAGCAGGCCTACATCATATGATAGACAAAGATATTGTCAATTATTATGATTGCATTAACTGATTAAGTTAAATTTAGTTAATTTTGGGTGGGAAAACATGTTATGTACAGTAGCTTTTTTAATATCTTGACTGAAAGTTCATTGCAACTTATTAGAAAAGGCATTATAAAAAATTATTTGACAATATCAGTGTTACCAGAATTCAGCTCTCACAATTTTGCAAAATATTCTTCGAAATGTCACCTGCACACACAAAAATTAGTGGATTTTCAAATATCTTTGCCTCAAATACCATACCAACATATTTAAACCTTTCGCTCGCATACACCGAAGAAAACAATGTGCGAGAAAGCTGTTCTGACAAATTTATGCTAAAATATTGTCAATTATTATGTCGAATTAAGTTAAATTAAGTTAATTTGGTGTGAAAACATGTTATGTTATTTTTTTTGTAATATTTTGATTTAAAATTCATTTCAACTTATCATAAAAGGTATTATAGAAAATTATTTGACAAAATCAGAGTAACCAGAATTCAACCATTACAATTTTACAAAATTGTCTTCGAAATGTCATCTGCACACAGGAAAATTATTGGATTTTCAAATATCTTTGCCTCAAATACCACACCAACATATTTAAACCTTTCGCTCGCATGCACCGAGGAAAACAATGTGCGAGAAATCTGCTCTGACAAATTGATGCTAAAATATTGTCAATTACTATATGTCGCATTCAGTTAAATTAAAGTAATTTTGTGTGTGGAATCATATCATGTAATTTTTTGGAAATATTTTGATTTAAAACTCATTTCAACTTATTACAAAAGGTATTATAGAAAATAATCTGACAAAATCAGAGTTACTAGAATTCAACTATCACAATTTTACAAAATAGTCTTCAAAATGTCATCTGAACACAGGTAGAAATTAGTGAATTTTCAAATATCTTTGCCTCAAATACCATACCAACATATTTAAACCTTTCGCTCGCATGCACCGAAGAAAACAATGTGCGAGAAATCTGCTCTGACAAATTTATGCTAAAATATTGTGAATTATTATGTTGCATTAAGTTAAACTCATTACTCTGGGTATGGAAACATGTATTGTAATGTGTTTTTTTTTCTCTTTTGAATTAAAATCAATTTCAACTTAATGCAAAAGGTATTATAGAATATTACTTGACAAAATAAAAGAATTACCAATATTTATTTATCAATATTTTACAAAATATTCTTCAAAATGTCCGGTAAACACGGGTAAACATGAGTAAATACAGGTAAACATGAGTAAATTTTCGAATATTTTTACCTCTAATACCATACCAACATATTTCAACTTTTGCTTACATGTGAAAACAATATGCTCTTGATGGCATAAAAGAGGTAGTCACCAACTACTACATGGAGACCTCACCTCAAAATGACCCTGGCTGTTCACGGAGTGAGATTCCTTGCAAACAACAAAACAAACATAGTTAAGAGTAAGACATGTCATTTATTTTCAGTGCTATTTTTGTTGTGTCCTGGATGGCATGCGACAGGCCTCCTGCATATTGTTCAGTGATGTAGTCACCAACTTCTACAAAATGACACTGATCATGACTTTGAACTTCAGGGAAATTCTCAAAATAACATCTTATTGAAATAATTTAGGCAAAAAAGAAAACCAAACAATTTTCCTTTTCTCATTTGTATTTTTGTTCCACTGGCAAACACCAAAAATTGGGATTTTCCTCACGCAAGTATGAATTATCAACTTTTCCTCTAAGATTGAAATTGGCGTGAGCTAATTCCTGTAAAATCATGAAAATTTACATCTGATTGAGTTAATCCTCATATTGTGAGGAAATTGATTTAATCCCTCTATTGTGAGGAAATTGAGTTAATCCCTATATTGTGAGGAAATTGTTCCAAATTAAGATATTGTCCTGTTTTAATGATTTTTATACGCCCGACCCGACGTACATTATAATGTTATCATGTTGGCGGGTGGGCGGGCACATATGGTGTCCGGACCATAACTCTCGACCCAGGCTCTCCATACTTGACAGAAATACACATCTAATGAGCCGGAGTGTTGCATACCAAAATCATGCCCCTGACCCCCCCGCCCCGTATTTGTGGAGTTATTCCCCTTTGATGATTTTACTTGTCCGGACCATAACACCAATACTGCTCGACCCAGGCTCTCCATACTTGACACAAATATACATCTTGATGACTCGGAGTGTGGCATACCAAAATCATACCTCTTTCCCCCGTATTTGCGGAGTTATTCCCCTTTGATGATTTTACTTGTCCGGACCATAACTCCAATACTACTTTACCCAGGCTCTCCATACTTGACACAAATATACCTCTTGATGAGCCTGAGTGTCGCATACCAAAATAATGCCCCCTTTCCCCCATATTTGCGGAGTTATTCCCCTTTGATGATTTTACTTGTCCGGACCATAACTCCAATACTACTTTACCCAGGCTAAATATTGCGCGGGCGTATGTTACGGCCCTCCAACGGGCCCTTGTTTATTTGTATGTACATCATGGGAAATCGCCGCCATCAACTGAGCTCTGCTTGGTTCAAATTTAGATATTGTCCGATTTTGATGAAATTTGATATGTAGGAACATCATTGAACACCGGTCGCTCTCGTAGCCTCACTTTCACATTTAAACAAAACGGTCGCCAATTCCTGGCCTCTGATTGGTCAATATGTAGATAATGTTCAATTTCAATTAGATTTGATATATGGGGGTATTAAGGGGATTGCAAATTCAACTTGATTGGTTTTGTTGCCTTTATACAAACAACAGTCTTTTTATTGGTCGAAACTTAGATATTGAGCGATTTTGACAAAACATGCTCACACAGAGTTATCGCCCCTTACTACACTTCATTCCATCTGTGACATCCTTCAGGTGTCACCCTCTAGTATATGTAATAACTACAGGTATCTAACACAGGTGTCAAGTGGCACTATCCATTACCTGTATCGGGGGATTTGTGGTCACACCTGACTGGACGTAGTGCACTACTAGTTTACCTGTAGCTTAAATGTAGTGCACTACTAGTTTAAATGTAGTGCACAGGAGTGCATTAGGAGTGCACTAGGGTGTAAAGGTTAGCTTACACTCAACTGTACACATTATACAGAAGAATAAATTTATCAGTATTAGTGGTACACATTATACAGAAGAATAAATTTATCAATATCAGTGGTACACATTATACCGAATAATAAATTTATCAATATCAGTGGTACACATTATACCGAATAATAAATTTATCAATATAAGTGGTACACATTAAACAGAAGAATAAATTTATCAATATTATGGGTACACATTATAAAGAAGTATTATCAATATTAGTGGTACACATTATACAGAAGAATAAATTTATCAATACTAGAGGTACACATAAAACAGAAGAATAAATTTATCAGTACGAGTGGTACACATTATATAGAAGAGTATAGAGATTATAGTGATCAAGATTTAATATACCTACATTATATGTATCTATGATTTACGTTTATCCAACTGTCTCCGATAGTCAATATAAGTTGGACGTTCAAATTTATAGTGTTTTTGCACCTACATTCTGCTGATTCGCTCAGAAAAATAGCATAATAATCCTAGTGTCTTGGTTAAACTCGCTTTAATGTACAGAATATAGTTTGCCCAAATTTGGTCAGAATGGTCAGAAGCATAATTTGGTGAAGGGGAATAAATTTTGCATAAATGGTTATTCTGGTCCCCAAAGGGCCGGAGTGGTAAGTTTCCATTGGGGAAGTAGAAGCAGGGACGTATCATATGTTATTATTATATGTCCCTGGTAGAAGTAAGTCCTTTAAATCACTACTAGTAGTTGTGAACCGGTACAACGACTCACAGAAAACGGATCTATCCGGGTGGTCGATACAGGCCCGTTAGGTCTTTGTTTAAATAAAAGAAATAACCTTTAGTCTAGTTAAAAAAAATTCATTCGTTTATTTTATTTCCATTTTTCCAATATACATTATTTTTAATTTCATAGTAATGAACAACGTGTATGATGGGGGTGTGTTTGAAAGAGTTATCTTTCTTTGTGTGGTCTCTGTTATTATTTGAGGTCAAGGATTTTCACTGAGCAACGATTGACCAATCACCGCTTCTAATTACATTCGGACTACATTAAATATTTAATAGCTTCGTTGATTTATTTTCTTATGTTCTTTCCATATATTATTTAATTTCAAGATGAATATAAACTATGTGATAGAAATACATACTACTATTTATTCGTTACAACTTGTCGGAATAAATTTCTTAAAAATCATTGCGGAATAATATTGTTTACATTGGATGCGTGATAGGGTTACTAAGAGTCGCCATGTTTAAACAATATGGCGGAACGTGTGTGGGAAATAACGTAACATCATGATATTACTCCAAGCAGTAGGTATGTAAACACTTTAGATTGATGTTTTGCATTATTGAATTAGATCAGCAGAAAATGGGTTTAAAACGACGTTCTGACATGTAAATGTTTCCAAAGAATGCAGGAGTCGTTCAAAGAGAACACGAAAGTACAAGTTATAGACTAACACACAACAGTAACGTTAAGTAGGCCTACTGTACATTACTGAATTGAGTATAGGTCTACTACAGCGTGTAATATTCCGTGTATGTGTGTATCTGTACTTTAGTCTTCATGCTTTTAAATGGGATGTTTGTGATTGGGAATGATCTGAAGGTTGTAAGCGTACATATTATATGTTGATTACCTGCAAATTGTGTTGAACATTTCATGACCCGAAATGTTACTGTACAGTAGAGTAGGGTTTGGAGTGGAATTTGATAACGTGTTCAGATTAGATGACCTAAAGTATTTCATTGTTATATGTACCATACTTTCAATGTATGTAAATTTTGTCAAAATATGTAATGGATATCTTTCTCACAGTGTCCGAACAGTTCATATATGGCATTGTACATGTAGTTCCCAAGAAAGAAATTGGTCACTTCTTTGAATAGTAGGATATTTTCCATGCTCATAGAAGACGTATAGTAGTGCATGCATACAAATGACACTCGTGGACTTCAAGGCACACCTTTTACCCATAGTCATTGAAGCACTTTCATAAACTGTCGTACATATACACAGTTTTTAACTGTCTAACATCCATCCTACTGTAAAAAAAAATCACTGTAAGTAACCCTCCCCGCCCAATCACAAATTGCGCAAGTCAAAATCATCAGTTCTTTGATGACAACTCTGCAACCATAAGAAGAAGACATCCTGGCCTTTTCGTCTCATCATTTTGGGAAGAAAATTGGTGAATTGGAAAAGTTGACAAATATGAAATAATTTCAATTGGGAATGGGGCCATTCAGTGATACATGTACTTCCTACATGGAAAAGATCACTGGCATAACAAAGATATATAAAATAATTCATCAAAATCAGGAAATTACACTATTTCAATATAACATTCACAAAATGTGCCTGCAATTAAAGTGTATATATGTATATCAACTATTTCCCACTTGAATAGGGCAATGAAGTCTTAACTCTGACTTTAAAATAACTTTGGTTACTTCACTATGAAAGTAAGACAGGTCTTTCACTTCCCTTTTGGCTTTTAAAGGGAAGATAAAACATTATGCCATATACTATAGACGTATACGTATATGCACATTCCTTCAAAGCCAAGAGACAAAACTGTATCTCAAATAATGAAAGCCGACTTACTTCAGGATAATTAGAGTTGACTAGATACCTTGTTACATTATATAAGGTAAAGTTTCCTTCCTTATAGTGGTAATACAATGTATGTAATTTGCTACCAATCCCTGACATTGTTAAATCCAGATATAATACTATAACACAATCATATTAACCACATGTATGGGGGGCCCTCCTGCAGACTTGTTTCTCTGTCCTTTTTATGGTATTAAGTCACACAGCTATTCTGAAATCATGAAAACTGGGTCTGCTGGAACACATTGGATTTCTCTTTTGTTTATATTTATCTAAATGTACCTTTAGGAAGTCCTTTATTGTATACATGTAACACCACTGTCATCACATAGTTCTCAATGTCTTTGATAGCATTAAATATTAAAGTTAATACAATACTGTATTGTATATATATATATTCAATGGTTCATTATAACAGAAATACAGACTGATTATTACAGAGTTATTGATGGGAAAATCTCAGCTATCCCAGTCATATGGTCACCCACAAGGGTATATATATATACAGCATAATAATTCTATACAAAAGTTTGTGCCAATTTCAGGTAAAGTTCATAGACAGGGATCCAGAGGGCCCCCCCCCCCCCCCCCCCCCCCCCCCAAAAAAAAAAAAAAATTGGCAAGTGACCATTTATTTGCAAGAAATGAATCTAAGAATTTCATCAGAACACAACAGTTCATTCCAGAAAAAAAATTATATGCCCCCTTCCTCCCCAGCCCAAATCCTGGATAATAGTCGCCTTCCCTAGCTGACATGCATAGCAGACATGTTAATTGCTGATACTATGTGACAGCTTTGAAGGCAATAATTTGAATAAATCTGATTATTTTAAGTTGTAGGTCCAAGGTTGCAGGTTGTGTTATAATTTAGTGTCCTATTAAAGTTTACATGAACAATTAAGTACTCCAAACCACACCCACTACAATATAAATTGTTCATTTGTCAGTTACACAAGAAGAAACAACCATCCATTTGTGATTAGCTTACTCATTTCAGTAAGAATACTTTGCCTGACATGTTAAACTATATATCAGAGTGCTCTCTAGATTTATGATGATAACTATATATCAGAGTGCTCTCTAGATTTACGATGAAGCCATGGTAAACAATCAAAATCTGTTGAAGGGCTATGTACATTATATCCCACATAATTCATTGTAACTTAGTTAGATAGTACAATGAAGAAGTGGCAGTATATATAAATACATGTACATAAAGAAACACTCGACAACTCGTCTTCAGCGCTTTTGTCGCATCTTGGCGATTCTTCAGACTATATTATGAAATGAAAATGAATATTTCGTATACCAATTGTGACACTCGTAGCAGGAAGCAAAGTGTTTCACCATATTTCTTTCTTTTAAAATAATCAATTCACTTGAACCTTTTAAAAACATTGTCAGAAAATAGTTACAGAACTAAATTTTTAGAAATTAAAATATTGAAGGCTTATATGAAACATATATGAGTGCCTTAAAATCAGTCAACATTCATTACATCAGTGATTCACGAAGAGGTTGGTATTTTAGGCCACCTTATAGCTATAGGAAGTCTTTGGTAAGGTCAAATTGACTGAAATTTCAAAAATCTTCTTCTCAAAATACAGATATGGTGGAATCAAATACTCTTCATTGATGGTATTGTCTTAGGGTACTTTACCCAAATGTCAAGGTCATTGAGTCATCTGTCAAGGTGACTTGGTCATCTATCAAGGTCAAGGTTAAAAGTGTATAATTTTACTGATTTTAATAATTTATTATAATACAATGAAACTAGTTGGTCTGAATTAAATAAGAAGTCACCTGACCACCAGTCAAGGTCACAGGGTCAGAGGTCAAGGTCACTTCAAATGTCAAGTTAAAATTTTGTATTTTTCACTAATGAACATTTTGTAATGACATTTTGTTTAGAATCAAACATATATTAAGCTGAGTGAAAGTCAAGTTCACTGGGTCAAAAGTAAAGGTAAAATTTTGTATCTTTTTATAGATGAATATTTCGTTATGACATGATGAATTATATCAGAACTAAGGTTGCCTTTAGGGCCCATATAGGCCCCTTGTTAAATTAGTAGCCTGTTCTTTGACGATGTCGTTAGCTTAACGATAGTTTTGAACAACCGGGCCCTGGACGTTACATTGAAAGAAGAACAGAAAACGATTAGGCCTATATATTGTCTTGTCGACAGGACGGACTGTGTTGCCAACTGGATTTTGAAAACCGTTACCATACATTCCCTTTCAAACTAACTTTTTACACGACGCTGCTGTCTTCACTCTCTCTGTCTCTCTGTCTCTGTCTCTGTCTCTCTGTCTCTGTCTCTGTCGTTCTCTCTTACTCGCAAAACCATGCTTATGGGAATTAGGCAAACTCCGTGGTTATGGGGAGTGGCATTTCCCGCTTCATTACCGCTTCAAGGATAACACTTATTAATTCCATGCGCTAGATTTGACGGTTTCACTCAACACATTTCTTAAGTAGCTGCCAATAAATGAAGTTATGTGTGTGTGCTAATTATCCAGTCAGTATGTGTCAGAGTATTGAACAGAAACCATTTAAATTTTAAAAAAAAAAAATTGTTTTTGACGATTTTAGATTTTGGCGGGAAAAGAATAAACTGAACCAAGTTCCTTAAAGTTATAATTTGCTGATGTTTGTATGGATTTATTTGAGGAATTAACGTTTGAATTAGGTACTTCATTGAACCAGAACGAAGAGTTATAGCTAAAGATTCGGAAAACAAATACATACGTTCCTATTAAAAATAGAATGTGTATAGTAATTAATGCGCGAGGTGCAAACAGGAAGGGGGTTTCCCAGCCCACTGTTCAGGTCAAATCACTGCTCGAAGGGAGAGAACGACCCCCCCCCCCCCCCCCCCCCCCCCCCCAGCCCGGCATATTCACATTCTTGTGAGTGTGTATTTTGGGGGAGGGGGTGGGGATGGTTGGGGGGTGGGGTGGGGGGTGGGGGGTGGTATGTTAAATATTCTCATTATGTGCTTTAATAGGAATGTATACTTAGGTTTCTCTCTTAATATGCCTATTTATGGGGAATAATTATCGCTGCTCTTAGGTTTGCGGGGAAGTCGTAATTATCTCTCTATAAAGTCGTCTTGTGGGGAATATTACCCATAATTATTCAAGCCCACTTCTACGGCAGTGTGAGAGAATGTTTGCTAGTTGTTCTAAAAATAGCACATTTTCAACTTTTGGCGGCAACTTCCACATTTTCGCATCCGGATTCTTTTCAAATAGTGCTTGGATTTATGGGGAATAAGAGGAATCCCCATAAAACCGATTATTACCCACAATGTTGGTCAAACGTCTAATTATATTCCCCATAGGCATGGTATTGCGAGTGCTCTCTCTCTCTCTCTCTCTCTCTCTCTGTCAAATGATTCGCTGCTGTGAGCTGGCCAAGGCATTATATGCTAATGTTATTTAGATATATTTCCCTACAATTTTTCCAAAACATGATGTGAGAGATATGGGTTTATAGTTTGATACATCATTTGATAAACACTTTTCTTTATAAACAACATTTTATTTTCAAACAAAAGGAACAAACCCTGTTGATTCGTTTTACTGAATAATTTAGTAACAGGAAGAATAGTATACAATCAGACAATCTGATATCTTGTTGTGGTATTGTTTTGTTTTCCATAGAATATGGAGGACTATTTATGATGTCTTTTAAAGGAAATGACTGCAGACAAATGCATGTATCAACAGCATTAATATGGTAGTTGTCAGAAAATCCACACGTCAATTGTTAGTAGTGGTAATACATCAGTAGTTTTTCTTCCTTTCAGTAATAGCCTTAATAATTCCCAGTAGGTTTTACTTTTTACCAGAATAGAGTCTATACTTTTACGTTACTTATTTATTCGATACGGAATTCCCTAGCAACTGTCTCTGATAACGGGGTACAGTTTTCCTCGGAGGAATTTGGCCATAAAACATTTCAATTCGTCTCCGTACCACCCGCTATCAAACGGTCAAAACAAAGGTTTGTCCAAACCCTTCAAGGAGTTGGCCAATGAAAAGACAGTTCCTTACGAACAAAAACTCTGTGTATGCTTATTTCGATACAAAACAATATCACATTATCTAACCAATGAAACGTCCGCTTAGCTCCTATTTGGACGGAATTTCGGGACAAAGGTGAACATTATGAACCAGATGTATCTAGTAAGACACCCGCTCGTATGCAATTATCTAAGCTTACAGGGAACATTGTTCGTTCGCTGTCTCCTGGACAGAATGTCAACGTTTTTTGGTCCAAGTGTTATCGAAAGTAAAACTGGAACACTATCGTACAAGGTCAAGGTCGGAAGGGAACCTTGTGGGGACACCGCCGAGTCCGACGGAAGCAGTAGCAACACTGGAACTATTATTTCAGTTTACACAAACAATACTTATGTTCCTCTTGGTCAGTTCCAGAACACCCAAACCCAAGTTAAAATGTCACATAAGTGACATCCGTCCCCTAGTAAGTAGAATCGGACCCAGGAACTCAGAACTCTCAAAACAAACTCTACAAGCTTGTCTCAACAGGTAGGACCTCTCGATCTCCTAGGGGGAGGACAGACAGGCTCCACCAAAACTGAACTGGTACATAAGTTTTCCGCTAATTCTGTCGTTATTCTTGATTACACCGGGGGTCACTGGCCTAATGATCCCTGTGTAATCAACCAGACTCGGGTTCTCTGTAGTTTAGGTGAGTCTCTGAGTGTATGATTGTTAGTTTTTCAACATGCGATTACGTTTTAAGTTCGATAATGTTTAGTGCCCGTTAAACTTTTTTTAGTTACCAGTCAAGTTTTTAAGTAGTCATTCACTGCCGAACAGTACCCTAGCATCATTTTGTGAAAATTCATATGCACTGTAACCCTAGACAAATGAGTACAGACTTTCTTTCAAAAATTGTGAACTTTAACTTTGGAGTCTAAGAACTTGGAATGTTCCAATTCTAGTACACAAAGTTTTGACGGGAGGATTAGCGTGTATGTTCTTAATTCTACACATTAAAGCAACTATGATTGTTAAAATCACTGACGAAATGTACCAGATGTAATATTTCTAAAGAACAATTTAAGACTTTCCCTAATTTCCAAAAATTAAAAGAGTTCGCAACCGTACAGAACAGTTACAATTCGGTAAGGGCCCTTCCACGAAATGTTTATGGTATCGCTCATTTAGCAGAATGCCGTGTACCATTCTTTACAAGCAAACCAATTAAACGGCGTTTTTAAACTCAGAACATGCAGCAGCAGTGTCCATTTTTTTTTCGTCGTATAGGCTCGTGCTAGGAAATATCTTGAACTCTGTGCACTATTTGATGAGAAATCTTCATTTGTATTCCTTTTTTATGAGTACGAATCTTCAGTTATAGTCCTTTAATAGTACGAATCTACATTTATAAGTCGCTTTATACAGCTGTAGTAAGTAGGATACTGATCCCCCCATGAATAACATGATGTTTCTAATGTAACATCAACTTGTTATTGTCCGTACCCATTTTTTGTACATAGCTATCCTTGTAATATTGTATTCAGAGACTAATGACCTTAGTCTCAACCGTTTCGTCGAAACAAAAGATTTTTTTTGTTTGGATTGAGTTAAAACATATTTTGACAATTTTTGTTTGTGAATGCTTTCAACATAGTCCACCATATATCTTGGTATGTATAATTCGATCGCTGGGATGGGAAGAAAGTATCTTTATTAAATCTCTTTCACTACGTTATACTATGATAACATGCAACTTTGGTTTTTTTTTGTTGCATCCGAATATCATACACATCATAAATGTATACTTAGTCGTGGATAGTTTTAAGAAATCCTTTCGTTGTTTTCCGATATTACATGCTGCTTTATTGAAAACATGCATGTCATGCTTATCAACAGAAGACGATCATGTCACGCACGACGCACTTTGTTTAAAGTCTTCCGACAGCGATATCACATGCTCTTTTCCAATTGCAGACCAGCAGCGACCACCAACACGAAACAGAGACTCAGAAATCTACTGTGGTTGTCTGACAAATATTCCGATTAAAGGGAGCTCAGATTAATAACCAAACCCCCGACATCCTGGGGGAAATGAATTTGCTGGATCCCTGTCCCGGTAATTTGTGTGATGTACCAGTCAGATCAGAGACTCGGTTTGTGTGTGATTCTTGTGTCCTATCGATCATTATAGTTGTACAATGTTGTTATATGGTATCCAAGTCAGAGTATCTTGTCTGTCGGTAAATATGGCTAAATCGGACCGATCAGAATTTGATTATATACTATAATGCTTTGTAGTCAAGATGTAATGTCAGTTTTAAAGCAAACAGTTGCACATTCAATTCGATCGAAGATACCACAACTCAATTCTACCTAAGTTGACATTGGTTCTGTAATCAATCTATATGCAAAGCTGACTTATTGATCTGTCAGTTTTGAGCTAAATTGGTACGCAATATTGATATAGTATTATCAACATGTGCCACAAAGCACTTGGTTATACGATGCGGTTTGCCAACATTGTGTGGAGGCTTGGAGGTATTTACCGAAATGGACACGAACTGACTTGGAATTACCGAGACGGAAAAATACGGGCTTATATTGCATTTATTGTCAGAGATGGACCTAAATACGTATCAATTGGATCAAATGTAAAGATTAGGATTTATTGACCCGAGAAGTATTTGTCACATGAAATATATTTCACTGCTGATCTACTGTTTTTTTGGTTTAGGTGATTACACGTTAGGTGTATTTATATATGGGAGCTGTGTGTAATTAAGGTGTTGTGTATAAGCGGGTTCGTTTGTGAGCAATGTTGTGGTAGTCCTCGGAGCTCTGTATTGATGCTCAGGCCTGCCGTATCATCTTTCACTCCGCTTATATAAACAGCGACTCGTTCCAAGGAAACGGCTACATATTTCGCGATTTCGCGGCCCGATGGTCCATTAAGGCCATCAGAGGTTTTGAATTAACCAAATGGACGATAAAAATACCTGAAATCCTATCTACATTTGACGAGAGAATGACCCCAATGTTGGATGGTTCCGGCCCATCTGACGGATTAATCAGCACTGTTTGTTCAACAGGACAAGTATGTGTGGTTTGCTACTCGCAAGATTTAACTGTGTGTGGTTATTTCTATCCCCGTCTGTCTTTGTTAGCAAGTTCGATATGTCCATATTAACCATCTCTGGGATTTATCTCATATTCTTCAAACCCAAACCCCCCATTCTTTGTCTGACTTGACTTTACTTACATTTATAAGCTTCTCTGTCATTTTCATTTCATCAACATAATTACGAAATCATCGCGGCATTGTCATTAACCTGCGCGTCACACTGTACGGTGAGTGCTTGTTTTGAATTTCTGTTGAATTTTTCAAAACTGTGTGCTGGTGAAATCTGTGTGCAAACATCCTATTTCATCCAAATTTCTCGTAAACTGGTCATACGGCATCGAATTATGTAACTAGGAATGCCTACTGTCCTATGTCTTCATAGTTTAACTCCCAAAGCATCTTCCAGATTCTTCTCATTATATATCACAGAACGACTATCGGATTGTAATAAGTTTTCGCTTACCCTAACGCATCTTTATACAAACAGTGTGAATAACAGGATATTTGTCACAACCCAAGTTTATTGAGACAAGATGTCTCACATATTAGAATATGCTTAATTCTGTCAGCTAAGCTTAACGATTCTTGAAATACTATCCTATATCCCCTCCCCAACCCTATTCCTATATCAATTCTCTAAATTTCCGAGATCACAGGGATCATACCATGACTAAATGTCAACCGCACATCGCTTTCGGCAATTGTGCGCATGTGGTTCCAACGTTGCGTCCCTTCTGTTCTGCTACGTGTATAATCTAATTTCGTTAGTTACCAATTTTGATTGGTTTGAAATAAGGTTATTTCCCGCATAGACCAAAACAAAGCAAAAGGCAAAAGCAACACAAAAAATGATACCTAGAAGCGTTTCACGTTTATTTCCACGTACTAGACTACCAACATTTATAACAACTTAACTCAAGAGATCTCAATTGCACATTTTAACTACACAGACCAGAATTGAACTTGATCCCTCGGACTAAGGTCTGAGAACTCTACAACATTGAAAGCTACCCATATTTCAAATGTAAATATCCCATGGAAACTTCTTTTTTTGTTACTCAATTTTAGTTAAATGTAAATTTTTATTCAAAACGCGCCAATTTTAATCGCGATTTTCGGTCGGCACAACCTGTTGGGTGGAAATTAGAACATTAGTTTTATTACAGTAATTGAAACGATCTACCACGAACACATTGTCGTCGGGAAGTATTGCATATGACTAATTAAAGTCAATGTGTTGCTTGGATGTAACAATGTATCTAGTCCCAACTTGACCAAACTCAATGATGTCACTGCGTCATATGTCCCAAGATACATTTTATCTTTTCACTGATGAACATTTCGTAATAAAGTTTAAAAGCAATTTTGGCAGAATTGGATCCAGAAGTCAAATGACCGAGTGTCCGGGTCATTGGATCACAGGCCAAGGTCACATTTTGTATGTTTTCCACTATGCACGTTTCGTTTTACACTGTGAATGAATGTGGATTTTGAGTGACCTGATGATAGGTCAAGGTAACTGGATCAAATGCCAAGTTCTGGTATCCAAGGTAAAATTTTTGTATCTTTTTCAATTGATGACAGTTTGTTATACAATATGAGGAAAAGTGTTCCTAATTATACACGGAGTCTGAATGCAAGATCTAGGTCCCGGATCGAGGGTCACATTTGTATATTTACACTGAAGAAAATTATGTATGACAACCTTACCACTTCGGCCACTTCGGTACCCTTTCATACAATCCTGTCAACATTATCATAGAAACCCAACCGAGCAAATGGCAATGTCTCGTTTCATCAAGGTTCAAATTTTTATCGTTTCATTGATGAAAAATTAGCCGAATTAACAAGTAATCAATGGATCTTATGTCAAGGCCCACTGATCATGTTATGGTCCAAATTTGTATCTTTTTAGTGATGAACATTTTTGGTAATTATTACGAAGCAATGTTGTTAGAACTATACAGTGTCAACTAACCACTGTTCACTGTCACGGGGTGAAAGGTCCAAGGGTCAATGCCAGGTTTAGTATTTTCACTGATGAACATTAGTTATGGCACTATGACCAAAATATGTGTAATCAAAGTCACTGATTATAGTTTTGGTTTTGGACTAAACGCCCTGTGAACTGTGAATAGATCAGGGTTATAACTGGGCGGGTTTCCATGTAGTAACTGGTGCTACGCACTGAACAACATAAGAGACGCCGCCATTCACAGAAATTGAAGTAAATGACTTTCTAAAGTTTCCATTTTTTAATCTTCTCGAGAACACACTGCCACGGTAGGTAGTGTCCGAACCACGCCCCTCCGATCTTCACCTGTATCATGTGGCACCGCGCTAACCAACTGATCTTTGATACAAGCCCTTTCACTTGTTTAAAGGCAAGGTCTTGATCCAAAGTTGAATGTCTGATTGCGATTACACCTGGTTAATTATTTACATCTTGTTAGACAAGCAAATATGGGATTGACGGAACAAGACAGCAATACTCGGAGTATGTACTGTTCTGAACCAAACCGCTGGTCTGTAGTGGTCCATCCAGATTGCAAGGCAATTTAAAACTTAGGGACTTACAGGAGAACGTTTGATGGACAGGATGCGTACACTTTCCAAAGACATGCAAAGAATGTTTTTAAAATAGGTGTGTAGTAGTCATGTTACTTCGGCATTCCATGGGACGGTGACTTATAAGACGTCAGAAATGACTGAACACATCCATAAATTATCTTAGACATATTTCGCTATTCGTATCAACGACAACAACCCCTTGAAAAACGAAGCGGTGCCGAAAAAATAACATAGATTTGAAGTCCGATAGTTGAACAAGAGGAGACAACCACTGACTTCGATTTGTCGGAAGGAAGAGGCGAAAATTCATTAATGAACGTTGCATTTTGGGTCCCTTACTTAAAAAGACTCACACACAACCTAAACATCCAATCGCTGCATTAGCTTCGTGAACCAATCTAAACAAATAAGTGGTTTTCTGGTTTTTTTTAGTATTTTCCTTGAGTAATTAAATATGGAATAGATGCTTCCTATATACGAGAGTAAAGAGTTATTCCTAAGACTTGGCGAGGAGGGGATGGGTCCTCGTAAACACCATCGTAAAAATATTAATTTGTTCAACAATACTTATTCACTTTTCAATCACAGTCGAGCAATGAACTTACACATCTAAACAAAGTATCGGATCACCAATTACAGTTTGGGAGCCTTGTAAGACAAGGTGTGTTTTATGTTTTTGCATTAAAAAGGCCAGATACAGGATCCCGGATTAAAGGGGCATTCCTCGTTTGGACAGCAGAGACATGCAAAATTTTTATTAATGAATCTATACACAACAAGATTATATGAGTGGTTGTGCCTACTAGTACTAAATTCCGCCAAAATGTCAGAAAACTGACATCGTAGTACCCAAATAACCGTCTGTTTTTTGCGGTAATTAGGGATCTTCGGGTCGAATTGAATTTTTTATATATAATCCTTAAAGAACTTTTGTTTCCCTTGCGAGTAAAATTGCCGTATTAATGACATATTATACACTTTTACTACTTGATAAAACACATATTTTTTCATTAAGTTCCATTTTTGACGACCTAAACTTATAACTCAAACGAAGAATTCCCCTTAAAAAACAACACAGTCGCCTGTTGCTTTACTATGTCTTCTCTTTACGAAATACTTGCCTTACATCTCATATACCTTTATTGTAACGATTCTGAAGGTGATTACACAAAATCGCAAGCTGTATAACTTTCTCTCGGTCCTCATGACTTCGGCTATCGCTGTACTGACATACTAAACTCGGAACCATTATGCTATTCATACAATACAGGCGATTAACCAAACAGGTTCTGATTATTAATCCACTCGCAATAGGTCATTGGTAGTGAGGCATTGTGTATAAGGTATATAGCTTCGACGATATTATTTACATGAAACCTTTATTAGAAGGGGGTTTGAATTGATATATATACTATACATGTCTTTCGGTTTAACAACTGTGGAGTCGAACACGTTTCAACTATTGAAATTATTCGTGTATAAGCACAAGCAGAATTTGCTGTGCGGGCCTCATACTGGAAATGTAGACCAAAAACTAACAAGCCAGTGCTGGTATTTCTTGTCAGCTTAAGAACTATAACATTAGACCAGAATATTGTTTGAGTTTGCATACGGACATTTTAACAGTGTAGACTCGGCACCACAATGGTCAAAAGTTGACGATGGTTGCCTGACATTTTGCATTTGTTGTAGGGTCCTATATTATATTGCCTGGCCACGTCAAACTCTGGTGGAGAGTTCCTAAGAAGGGTGAATATATAACGAATACTGCAATGTCAAACGGATCTGTCACTGACATAGATAATTGTTATATTGGTTAACTGTTTATATGTAATAGTTGGCTTATACAGGCTAGATAGCACGCCTAAGCAAACAGTCTATTTGTAGTCAGAGGGTATTTATTTCCTGTTGGATTCTCGTGACGAAGCTATTGTCCTCATCAATACATAAGTTAAGCATTTTTTGTTGTTTTTTTGCCTCCTTATTACGGTTTCTTGTGACTAAACGAACATGACATTGAATCCATATCGACCCTACAAATAACCAACTACAAATCTAATAATGTTTTCCCAGTGAGGGAATGGATCAACTGCCCAGAATGATGACGAAAACGACGAGGTAGAATCCTTCTGAAATCACGCCAAGGTAATGTACTCATAATTACATACTGTAACGCTTGGAGTTTGTGATTGAGTTGGACGTTTAACCTTTCACCAAGATAAGGTTTTCTTTTTAAAGATAAGCGAGACAAACTTTTTTAATCGGCAGCATTAAGCTCATGATGGTAGTTCTCCCCTATCGGTGAAGAAATACTAATTTATCGGCAAGTCGGTTATAATTCCAAGGTACGTATAATGTTGTAACAGATAGTAATTTTGGTTTTAGAGATCGCGTTTTTCAATCAAATAGTACTTGATCGTCGGGAAGTTGTCCTTTTTAGCAGACCTTCGTTACAATGTATAATAATAGGATAGACATTAAGAAAGAAAGCTAACTTCTGGATTGTTAATTTTAAAGGTAAATCATTTACTTAGTTACATATGTAAGTGAATGTAGTAATTGCGGTACCGGTGTTAAGGATAGAGGTTTAAAACCCATGATGCGTAATCTGTGTTTTAACGGAAATCACTAGTTTCTGTCTTATTTCTGATCTTAAAGATTCATTGTTTCAGATTGGTAATAATGAGGATAAGTTCATAGAGTCATATTACCTATTTTTTTTTGAAAATCAATGTCTTTTGATTAAGCAACAACTCGTAATCAAACTAATAAAGAATTGGTGATTTGGATAAGACATGATTTGACTATAAAATAATCCATTGGGCAACTTTTAATTTGAATTCCTAAAAGGTTGTCACGTTCTAAATTGTTTTGATATCAGTCCTCTGACTAGAATGGTCAACATACTATGCCTCATGCGTTTGTTCGTCATGTGCCGAAAGCTGTTTTATTTCCAAACACCACACCTGAAAATCAAATTCAACCATAGGTCTTTAACTTCGTGGAGAGGAATCTTTTTCTTACATTGAGACTGGATCGACCTCTTTGGGACAGAGGGGGGGGGCTCCATAGGAACCATAAGTTTTACCTTTTCTCTTTAAAACGTCATCCCCTTGATTGTCCTGAGTGGATCACACATCCTGAACATATGAAAACATCTGAACCATCACTGAGGAGATCATAAATTCTTAAGAATGTTCTGGTTCCACCCCTGGTACAGCCATTTCTTAATAAGTAAGCAACACAATAGTTTATTGTATGTTCAACTTAGTGTCTTCAATTTGTTTTTTATTTGTTTGCTAAAGACTAAAGAGAGCAAACAAATCATTCGGTTGAAAAAGCTCAGAAATTAGTGGCAAGCATACGTCGTGTCCATGTTGACGTCTCCCAATGAGGGTTTGTAGTCAACTGCGGTTTCAGCGGGGTTGTTTAAATTCTTTGGACGCAGTATATAAGACCATGTAACACAGTTTATAATGCATGAAAACGATATAAAAGAATGTAAAAACCGTATCTAAAACATGTCACGTACATGGACATGTAAAAACCGTATATAAGACACGTATAAACCGTATGTAATCATATAATGCGAATTTACGAAATGTAAAGCTGTTTATAAGAAATCAAAAACCGCATATCGACGAAGACGGATCTTTCATCAGGACGGAACAGGCGTAATAAAAAAATTGAAATATTTTTAAAAAAAAATGTTTTGTATCATTGAGCAGGACATCTTTTCACTCATGCATAACTCCACATATCTGACCCCTGTCCCTACAAATCTCTCGATTAGCTATTACATGTGCACGGCTTTACAGTGCACTAAAAACTTTTCATAATAAAAAAAAATTATATGAACTCAGAACTTTAAATTTGTCATAATAACTTCAATGGGGTTTGTTTATTATTATTTTTATCTTTTTTTTCAGAAACGAATGCTTCGAGCAGTAGCTTTCGGGAATTTTTTTATGCTTTGAGGATCATCAGTCCCGGGGATTTCAGAATGGTCCTAATTTCATTGTTGGTGCGAACGCAAGGGGGAAAGTGCCATTTTTGAACTGATAAGACGATGTTTTGTCAAGACTGCAAGCAGTTCAGATTCGAGCGTAACAGACAAAAGAAAAGACGCTTTCGTTATTTCAAATTTAAAGTCAGAGAGGAACTATGGACAAAGTGCCTGCGGGATGTACGTTTTATTCTCTCTATGTAAAGTATTTGATAGGTGGAAACGGGGACAAACCAAACTTTTTTTGCATTACAAACGAAGGGGAAAAAACATGCTGAATACTAATCTTGATTGTTATGAGGGTTTAAAAGCCACTTTAAAAGGAGATAAAAAGACGTATTAGAACAATGAAAATCTTATTACGAAGGCAGCGATACAATCAACACCTTAAAACAATCATAGTATGATTCCTGGAGTGACTGAACGAGTACTGAAGAGGCTCTCTCTGACTGTAAACTGTACTCAAGGAACTACACGACGTTGTTGTCGTCACGTTCCCAATACGTTCTCCGGACCGATACATTTGGGGCCTTCTAAAAATATTGGGGAAGGAAAAAGCATTACGTTACAGCTTCCAACAATTCTGAGATACTTCCCGCGGCTTATAGGATCTAAAATGTCAATGAAGAAAAGTCGGGAAAACTATTCCAGACAATCATCAACCCTTGAAATACACCTTCCAAAAACATAAAAGGTCATGATTCAATCATAACTGTTAATGATGGCCAGGTTAATACAATTACTCAAAGTTCCAGAAGGGATTATCGAAGCAAAGCAGTTTTCCTTGATGTTTGCACACAAGAAATTTCAAACATTAATGTTGGAGGAACCTGATAGAGCAATGCATCCTCAAAAGATTCGAAATGCGGGACAAATCGATCAGGGATGCAAGGACCGAAGACGCTAATAGTTAACTTCACACCAGCCGTGATGCTTAACCGATGGACCATGTCCCATTGTATGTTTGCAGAAAGAAGAGGGTTGTCAGCGTAACTTCAAACACTTCATTTATAACTGGGGTAAAGATGTCAAATACCCACCAACACCAGGACCAGCTGAAACAAATGTTGTACTCTGCACTGTACTGTTTGTTTTAAGGTATTACCGACAAATCGGTCATTGGATGGGTATTCATCGGTTTTAGATACCGACTTTAAAGATCTGACTGACTTTGCCAAAAAGGGAGCTGGCAATTGAAAGATAATTGCTGGGACCAAATCATTTCCATGGAAGGGGGAAAAGGATATCACACTTAACAACACAGTGGCAGAAGATTTGGAAGTACCATTTTTGTTCCTGCTTGATGCTGATATAGTATTCAAATTCCGGGAAAGATGTTCACAACGGAAAGAAATTAACACTGTTTATGATACGTTTACGAAAGAATCCATTAAAAATGTAAACGTGCATCGATCATGGATTTGCTGTCAAGTGTAGTTAGATGCAATGCGCAAAAAACTTTGATTTTCCCAGACAGCAAGACTT